>NC_079504.1:17285995-17507717 GCF_030052815.1 Hevea brasiliensis
CCATTTCATTTCATTTTTTATACAAGTTATTCAGCTGGAGGATCACCCCCAGCCCGAGTTACATTTTGCTCACTCTCTCTCTCACCCTCGGCTTCCTCCTCACTGTCCTCATTGTCGCCCCAGAGCCGTGTCGGCCATCAGAGAAGTCCTCCCAGGTAACGCAGAGTTCGACCAAGAGGTCCTTGTGAGCATTCACATAGGCTCCGGCTATTCCCGTCACCATCTCTTCATCTTTCTCCTTAAGCTCCTCGTCTTTCTCCTTAAGCTCCTCGATGAGTTGAGTGACCTGAGCAGCTTCGTTGGCCTGTAGCGCCTGGACTTCTCCTAGAACCCGATTCCTTTCAGCCAGAACAAGATTCAGTTCGGCCACCCTGTCCTCATAAAACTTCGCCCGCCCCTCAACTTGAGATATATAATCTTGAGCGGATGAGAGTTGGGATCGGAGGGAAGCCACTTCCTGATTTTCTTCGATCTCCTTACCTGCACAAGAACCCTCTCCCGAACCATGGTCTGATTCACTAGGCACTCCACGTTCAGGCTCATGGATTGAGTCAAGATATCATCAAGGCTGTTCGGGGATAGCCTGTCCCGATCCTCTTGAAGGAAGATAGAAGACCCCAAGACTTTGGCAAAACCGGGGTTCTCCCGAACAGTCCGGTTATTCTTGAGAATCGATCGATGTCGGCGCCACGAGAAGAGGCCCTCGCAGAAGATTGGGAAGGACCCCTTCCGCACTAGAAACAAGCGGAGGAGGTGGAGGCTGCTCTTCCGATCTAGGAGGAGATCGGACGACTTTGCGGTCGGCGGCCCGAGGTTGGCGAGTCCCCTTGTACTTCCCGGAGTTCATGACCGAGCGTGAAGCATTTTGAACGCTTCATCTCCTTTATTTTCAGAGATCTCTTTGTCCTTCTTCGCTTCCTAGAACCCTCACCGCCCGCCATACCGCACAAAGAAAAGGTCGGTGAGATCGCTAAGGTCTGAGATCGAGATATAGAAAATACCAATGCCGAAGTCGAGAGCGGAAGTTCGCGGTCTTGGCGGTGGCGATTGAATATTCCAATGGTGCAGCTAGGCAGTCACCGCATCCAAACAAGAATACTTTTGAGTGGTAGCCTGACTCTTCAGATCCATCACTATTAAGCTATCCTCCTGGTTTAGGGTAAGGCACTTCGGAAGCAAGGGCCCCTGGTGCCACCAACTACGGGGGAAGTCCTCAAAGCAGCTCGGATCTTTGCTCCTCGAATGAAGAAAGCGGTTCTTCCAATTCTTAAGGGGCGAGGCGGTCGAAAAGAGCCAATGAGGCTTACTGAAAGAACGATGTTAAATCATCCTTTGTGCGAGTTAGCTGTGCGATTCTGCGAACACCTTAGCCGTGGTCTGATTCCCTTAGCTCGGCACGAGGCCTCGGAAGGCTACTAAGATCCTCCACGAGTTAGGGTGGACTTGAGCAATGCACACTCGGTGAAGTTTTAGGACCTCCTTGTAGAAGTCATCTAGAGGGAACCGAAGACCGGCCTTTAACTGTTCCTCGTACACTATAACTCTATCATTCTCCTCAAAAAAGTAATCGGCTCGATGATAGCCGTGACATCGGATAAGTTCATACGAATCAGGACGAATACTGTACTCCTGGCCAAACGCTTGCGGTCAGATTCTCGAAGAACCGACGGTAGCTCGTCTATAGGAGAGTCTCCTCCTGAAGGAGGTGCACGCCTTGATGGTATGACCCGCCGACACAGGAGCGGAGACCCTAGGAGGTTCTGTTTTGCTCGGCCCGACCACTTCTTCTTCGACGACCACGAACCGAATCGAGGAGGACTTGCCGCTCTTTGACCTTGGCGCGCTCATTTTCAAAGAAATAAAGAACTTAAACTAAAAAGAAGATCAGAGCCCTTACGGAGTCGATGGCGTCGAAGAAACTTGAGAAAATGAGAGAACTTCAGAGTTGCGAGCAAGAGACTGAAAATGGAATGAAAGAACAACTGGCTAACCCTCCACCCCTATTTATACTAGCCCGAGCATTTAATGCTCGCGAGGTTCTAGACAACGCATCGATTGGTGGGACTCGACAGCTGTTCTGATACTTCTCTCAAATATTCGAATGTTAGAGATCGGTTAATTGGAGATCGGCATAATAAGTTGAATATTTTGAATAAAGGATCAGTTAAGTGTCATTCAGGTAAAGAACCAGATCGGATAATCACATTAGAGATCAGAAAATAATCAATGCAAAAATAATAAGATGATAATCAACAAAATAAAGTCTTTATTTTCAAAAGATCGGATTACATCATTAGGGCGATCTCTATGGATCGGATTACAATAAAGTTCTAATTACATCATCGGCGATCTCTAAAGATCGGAATACACTAGAATCGATTATATCAAAAGGCGATCTAAGGATCGGTTTATCGATCCCAAGGATATTGCGACGGATGCTTCATCGGCTGTCGGAACACCCAATGTGGGAGCAAACCGCTGTCGGAACACTCAATGTGATGAGAAGCCGAATGAACTCAGTTGAGCGACTCGAGATCGGTACAACCGAGGTCCGCAATACAGATCGGTCAAATCCAGTTCTCTCACCATCGTCAGTTAAGGTCATTCGATCACCGGGATCGTAAATTTTCAGCCGGTGGTTAAAGAAGCTCATCGGAAAGGGATCAAAAACCACAATCATGGCCGGAACTTCCACCGGAGCAGCTAGAACAGGGAAAGTAAGAAAGGAAGAGAGGAAAATCAGATGAAGGAAATGTCTCCAGCGAGGTATATATAGGGAAAATGAGCATTTATTCGCGGCGAAAGCGGCAAGCCGGGAATCGAGAGCAATTAATGCTTTGACCAGACCGGACCTAAGGAAGGGAAAGATCGGAATAATAGATCGGAAGATGGGAGACCAGCATGAAAAGATCGGAAAAAAACATGTCAGAAAGAGGAGGGATCGGAAGGCAAAAAGAATAAGACAAATCCCAAATAACCGTCGTCAGAATCAGAGCCGAGGTAGTAAAACAGTTGCAGACGAGAGCGCCACCGCACGCCGAGGAATCGCCCATAATCCGACAGTGCTAGGGTATGTCATGATCCTGTACATCCCAATCTCCACCGTTGATCCCACTTGTAAGGACAAACCCGGAACCCTTGGATCAAGAGAGAAGACGACAATACCAGCGTCTTTCGCTCTTAGCCCTTAGATCGTTCCGGATAAGAAGATCTGGGACCGTCAGATTGAAAGAAGAAAAGGACAAACGTTCTGAAGAGGGATCTCAGCCATTCATTTTGATTCTCTTTAATTCCTGGACATCCGATTATGTCCTTCGAAATCTTGACCCTCCGTCTCCCTCAAAATAAATCCTGACCCTTCACGGGGAGCGCCCGATTCCTATAAATACCTGCATGAAAAAAGCATTAAGGGGGAGGGACGGACAAAAAGAGAGGTATTATTATAGCGGAAGAACCACGAAAACTTCATTGAGTTTGTTATTCCGCTACTTTGAAGTGTTGATTGGAAAAACTTTCGAAACTAGTTTTCTGAAGTGTTTCTTGAAAAGGATTCTGAATACTGGAACTCTACATTTCCAGTTTGTTCATTATCTGGTCACACCCTCACTTTCAGCCCTTTATCATCTCTGTTTTCATTCCCATTGTCTAAGCTAAACTTCATTCCACTTGGCTTTTATCTTAATCTGATTATATTTTAGCTAAGCTCCCTTCAATTCCCAGTGAACATCGTCTCGGGCTAATCGAGTCCACATCTTATCTCTATTTGCCACCCCGTAGCCATTTAAGTAGATTTGGCTCCTCACAGGTAAGATCTCATATTTTTGTTTTACTAAGTGTTTACATTTATTTTTCGCACTTTCTTTGTTCTTCTTACGTATGTGATTTTCTCCAAGTTCATTTTGTGCAAAGGACCCAAAGAATGTTACTCTCGAGTTATCTCTTTAGTGATTAGTCCGTCATTTTATTAATCTTCGTCATTTACGAATGCAAGTTCTCTAGCTCCTAGTAGCGTGTAAATGGTGCAGTAAGATGTAGGTAAGCGCAACAAGGATCTCTTTTAAAAGAGAGAACTGAATAACAGCGTCGGAAGATAGCCAAACTATTAGGTGACATAAAGCGACAATTCGACAAAGATGTCATAAAGTGAAATAAGACCAAAATAAACAAAACAGAATAGATCGGTCATTAATAGATATTGGTAAAATGAATACATGGAAGGTCGGTAAATCAAGTCTAGTTTTCCCCATCTAGCCAAAAGGTATCGAGAAGCCTTATCCCCAGCATCCTTGAATGCCAGAATCCTTAGCTTTAGGCTCTTATGTCATGTAGCTGAAATTAAAATCCGGGAGATCGGAAAAGTCCCTTTCAGGCTCCTGTTAATCTAAAAGAGATCGGAGGAGAGTTCTTATCCGGTCTCAACTCAAAATTTTAATAACTATTAAATAGAGATCGGAGGAGGGTTCTTATCCGGTCTCCACTCAAAGTTTTAATAAATGACCATTAAAAAGAGATCAGAGGAGAGTTCTTACCCGGTCTCAACCAAAATTTTAATAAACGTCTAGAGGAGATCGGAGGAGGGTTCTTATCCGATCTCCCTCCAAAATTTTAATAAATAAGAGATCGGATGAGAGTTCTTATCCGATTCTCACATCAAACCTTAACCTGTACGTAAAATAACCCCAAAACCAAGATGATTCGCGACACCAACTCACTAAGGTTGTCTCATTTACTTGTGTATCTGGGTGATCCAAATTCAGTGAGAAATCAAATGTTCCTTTAGCCAAAAGGATTAACATTCCCATTCAAGCCCTCCTAACTAATTTATAAAGAACGCAAAATTAAATCTACTTACCCTTGTCAAGGGACGAGGTGGGGTGCCTAACACCTTCCCCACCCGTTTACGGACCCCGAACCTAGAATCTCTGTTTTGAAGTGGTTTCATTTTTAATTTATCTTCCCAAATGGTTTTCTTTAGTTTCCCTCAAAACTAAGGTGGCGACTCCTCACTTTTCCCACTTCGGTGAGTGATCGTCCAGGCGACCGCAAAATCCCTTGCGACACATATTACTGAGTATACAACTTTTATGGTGTATATTTTTATTTTTTACAATACTTAATTTGAGCAATATTTATAATGTATAAGTTACATTATAAATAATTAGTCGTATAATTTATATGAGATATTATTTATTTTATGAGTTAGATTTTTTTTGCCTAAATCGGGTCTACATGGACCCAAGATATAGGATATACGGTAGGATCTACCTTTTAAATATCTACACCCCATATGTTTGTATTTTGAGTTTATAATAGATCAAATCTAGATAAGAATTTCAAGAATGAGAGATTTTATATGAGTATTTGACACCACTTTCAAATAGTATTATTTATACAAGTAATGATATTATGAGTTGTTCAATAACAAATAAATACTTTTTTAATTTTTTTAAATAAGTGAACACTATGATAAAAACAAAATAAAGATAATCCAATATGTGAATGCAAAAACTGCATAATTATTACATTCCTAAAGAAAATAACATATAATTTCTATATTATGAGTTATCATAAGTTTTATGTTTAGATATTTTTAACTTTATAAAAAATTTTTAATTATATCATTTTATTTAATATTGTAAAATTAATATCAATTTTATTTAATTGACTTAAATTTGCCATAAATGAAATGATGTATTAATATTTCATTAATTATTTCAATAAAGTTATTTTTAAATTTTCTATAGATAAAAATGATTTTTGAAAATAAGAAAATATCGTTATGCTGATAATAGTAATTACAATTGTTTTTATGATTATTTTATTATTTTTTTATTATATTAGACTTTATTAATTTATTTAGTGATAACTGTTATTAAAATAAAATTTATTTCATTATAAATAAAACTGTGATGGAAATTTTAAAATTAAATTGTTATTTAAAATTTTTAAAGATATAATATTGACCAGATGTATATTTTCATCTTTTTTAATAATAATAATAATAATAATAATAATAATAATAATAATAATAATAATTATTATTATTATTATTATTATTATTATTATTATTATGTTTTTTGAGGATATCCACATTAATGTTTTATAATTTAATTAATTATTTTATAATGATTAATTTAAAAAATAAACAATTTCATCTTTAATTATAATAAAATATAAACAAAGTGAAAAATTTTGACATGATCTCATCCGATATGGTTTTAAAATATATTACTTTATAAAATATATACGTAATTAGTATTTTAATTTTCTAAAATATATAAAAAAAATTTATATCAATATCGTTATCAATAAAAAAACTCCGCCTAAATAGTTTGCGCTTAATCAGTCCCAAGCCCGGATAAAGAAGGAGGGTTGCGGTAGGTGACAACCAGCGTAAAAATTTCATCACATCTTATGATATGGATTCAAAAGAATGTGAATTATACTAGAATGATTAGATCTTTAGAAGTAAATGAAGCACTTAAGAGAATAAAAGTGGATAAAGTCTGTGGACCCGATGGAATACCAATTGAAGTGTGGAAGTGTTTGGGAGATATGGGAGTAGCATGGTTAACTAAATTGTTTGATAAGATTCTAAATTCAAAGAAAATGCCTGATGAATGGAGGAGGAGTATTTTACTACCTATTTTTAAAAATAAGGGAGACATACAGAGTTGCTCAAACTATAGAGGAATTAAACTCATGAGCCATACTATGAAGTTGTGGGAGAGAGTTGTGGAACATCGACTACGTCATGATACTTCTATCTCTCCCAATCAATTTGGCTTCATGCCTGGTCGTTCAACTATGAAAGCGATCTTTCTCATCAGAAGCTTGATGGAGAAATATAGAGATGTGAGGAAAGATTTACACATGGTTTTTATCTATTTGAAAAAGGCTTATGATAGTGTTCCAAGAGATGTCTTATGGAGAGTGTTAGAACAAAAGGGGTATCTATTAGGTATATACAAGTATTGAAAGACATGTATGAAGGAGCAACTACTATTGTGCGCACAGTGAGAGGGGACAGAAGAGATTTTCCTATCTCAGTTGGATTGCGCCAATGTTCAACTGTAAACCCTTACCTTTTTACATTAGTTTTAGATGAATTAACGAAACATATACAAGAGAGTATCCCTTGGTACATGATGTTTGCGGATAATATGGTTCTGATAGATGAGACACAAGAAGGAGTTAATAGAAAGCTAGAGCTTTGGAGAAGTACTCTAGAGTCAAAGGGCTTTAAGTTAAGTAGAACGAAGACAGAATACATGCATTACAAGTTTAGTGAAGGCCAAGCGGTGATAGGGAAGGAGTTAGTTTGGATGGGTGATCTGTTCCAAAGTAATCACTTTAAATATCTCTCGATCCTTCAAGTAGATGGGGGATGTGAGGAAGATGTTAGTCATAGGATTAAAGCCGGATGGTTGAAGTGGAGACGTGCCACGGGAGTTTTATGTGATCGTAAGATTTCCAATAAGTTGAAAGGAAAATTTTATCGTACAGCCATATGACTGGCCATGTTATATAGTAGTGAGTGTTGGGCACTGAAGGAGTCGTACATGTCTAAGATAAGAGTTGCGGATATGAGAATATTAAGGTGGATGAGTGGCTATACTAGACTAGATAAAGTCCGTAATGAGAGTATTAGAGAAAAGGTAGGAGTGATACCAATTGAGGATAAGTTGAGAGAAGGGAGATTGAAGTGGTTTGGTCATGTGAAGCGTAGACATACAGAGGCTCCAGTTAGACAAGTAGAGCACATTAGGGTGGAAGATAGAAAGAAAAGAATGGGTAGACTTAAACTGACTTGGAGGAGAGTAGTATAACATGACCTAGGAGCATTACACATTTCTAATAATTTAACCCAAAATCGTTTAGAGTGGAGAAAGAGAATCCATATAACCGACCCCAAATTTTTGGGATAAAGGCTTAGTTGAGTTGAGTTGAGTATCGTTATCAATAAAATTATGTTTCTGTTCATTTGATTGTATAAGATTTTATGCAACTTTTTTAAGTACTATGACTTTAAAATTATTCTCTTGATTTTTTATATTTTTTAATAATAAGATAGTATTAAAATTACTAATCATAAAAATAAGTTATAATTTAAATACATCAAAACAATTTTAGATCATGCAAACACATAAAAAATATTAGAAAAAAAAATCCTAGTAAACCTATAACGTAAATTACAATAGAATTATAATAAGATTTCTAATAAAGTAGAATTGTTTTTAGAATAAAATTAAAATTTTCATTAATATTTTTAATTTACATTATTAATATTATTTAATATTTATAATAAAAAAATTAAGGACATTATAGTCCATTCAAAAGTTCGTCCCCTTATTTATACATTATATATATTATATATAGATATCTTGATTAATCAGAATTAAATTTGAAAATGAAATTTAAAATAATAATTTAATTCAATAAATTAAAATTTAATATTTCTTTTAAGGGTTGGATATATGAAATTTTAGACTAATTGTTATTTGTAAAATCTACAAGTTTACAGATACTACAAGTAATATAGAAAAATATCATTCCCACTAGGATTGCATTGATTCGAAACTATGACTAAATTGATAATCTAGACTATCAAAAATTGAAAGAGCAATAAAAAGTAAAGCGATGCAAAAAAATATTAATTAAAGCTAAGTCGGTATAACAGAAACTAATTAATTAAAGATGATTTCAAAATTGGGGTTTCACAATCGTATCAATCGAGTTTTAAAACAATATATAGAAAGATATCGTTCCCACTAGGATTGTATTGATACCAAACTATGGCTAGATTGATTATCTAGACTATCAAAAATTGAAAGAACATTTAAAAGTAAATCTGATGCAAAAAATACTAATTAAAGATAATTTAATCTAAATAAAAACTATTAATTAAAGATGATTCCAAAATTGAGGTTTCGCACTCCTATCAATCGAGTTTTTAAACCAATCTATCCAATAAGTATTTATGTCTTTAAAGGAGAATAATTCTAAACTCTCTTAGGCCATGTTTAGTATGGCATAATCAAAATTATAATGTAATCACGACTACATTACATATTTTATTATATTGTTTTGACATAATAGAAATACAATTACGTAACTTAATTAATTATACTTAAAATAATGCAATGGTCATTCTATACAAAAATGAATGTAATTATCCTTAGTTGTATTGATTTTTCTTTTTATTTATTGTCAATACTATTATCACCACTCGGCCACCACCACCACCACCACTACCACCATCCTATTACCACCATTGTTATTACCATCACTTGACCACTATTATCACCATCACTTGATTATCGTTATCACCATTTAGTTATTGTCACCTCTACCACCACTTGACCATTACCACCACTACTATCTCACATTGCCACCATTATTGCCATCTAACTATCACTGTCGCCACCCCCACCACACCACCACTTAGCCATCACTACTACTCGACTACTAATCACTACAACTATTATCACTTATTATTAGCATTATAGATAAATTAACTATTAAAAAAAATTATTATTATATTATACTACTTATATTTTTATTTAACAACCAAATAAAGGAATGTAATGACAATTACATTACAATATTATACAATTAATTATATTGTATTACATTACGTTCTAGGAAACGTAAACTTGGATTCTCTTTTAAGACATCAAAGATGTGTTCTAATTAATCTAATTCCTACTTTCGTGCTTGTTGATTTAACTAAAATCCATTAAGATCTTTAATTAACTCTAGTCTTGTTATCTCTAGATCTAAAGCTATAAGTTCAAATCCTTAATTTTCCTCTATTAACCTTTACCTCTTACTGATCAATGATTTAAATTAATACCTAGTGGGGTCCAACATAAAACAAGCATTAAGGCAGAAAGAAATGAATCAAAGCACAAAACCCATATCATTGAATAAAAATCAAATTAGTACCATGATTAAAAATAGAGCATTACATTAATCTTTACCTCTCAGTTCACCAATAAATGATTTAAGTCAATATTTAGTGGGACCCAACACAAAACAAGCACTAAGGCACAAAGAAACGAATCAAAGCATAAAACCCATATCATTGAATAAAAAAAAAATCAGTACCATGATTAAAAATATAGTATTACATTACCAATTCTGAAATCTATAGTTCTACTCACTAACATCCATAAATAGAAAAAAAATTAAGAAATAAAGTGAAATAACCATAATAAAAAAAAAAGCCAAACCAAATTGCTGGCCCAAGTTGGGTTACAAAACTGTCCAGACCTGTGTTGCCTAGAAATTTCTGGACATGAACTTACCCGACCAGTTTTGGAAAAATAGCTATAACTTGGTCTACAAGAACTCAAATATAGTGAAACCAGTAGTAAAATGTCCACAAGACACATACCTACAAAATTGGTATTTTGACCAAAACCTAGAAATCAAGAGAACTAGGTCAAATAGTTAAAACAATTTACTACATCAAAACCTGGAATCTGACCAAACTTCACTTGACCCCAGGACAGTCTTTTAGTCATAACTCCCACTAGAAAAATCCAATTGAGATGAGCCATACCTTTCTAGAAACCTGAGAAATAGGGCTACAACTTTGTTCTAGGAACCTTCCTCAAATTATGAATTTAAGAATCTCAAAAAGTGACCTGCAATCACTGTCCTAAACTGAGTCCCTGTTTGCATAGGGTACATGAACCCAGGTCAGTTAATTGGCCATAAATAATTCCACAAAACTTGAAAAATTGTGATAAAAATTTCTCAATGATCATAAGAAATAGAGCAACAATTTTTATGAAGATCACCATGCCTAAAAGTGACTGCAACCTGTTCCATTAATTAGGTAAAATTTAAGTCCAAAAGCTGCTTAGTTAAGGAGCCAAAATCTGGGAATGAGTCAGTTATGGTTATCCAACTAAAACTTGAGTTCTAAAAATCAAATTGACATGATTCAAAAGGGAAAATAGAGATAAGACATAGAGGAACAACTTCCATGAAGGAAGTGTGGCCAAACAGTGGTTGCAAACTGATCATATGGATAGGTAAAAGTAAGACACAAAAACTGAAACCAAAGAAAGGTCCATGAGATAAATTATCTTATGGTAGGAATTTAACCCTAACAAGCCATTAAACACTAAACCACATAAAAGAGTATGTGGGACCTATTTTCCCACTATAAAGTGATATATATACATTTCAAAGAAATAAGTAATAATGTGTAATTGCTCAACGTGATATGTAAAGTCAAAGCAGTGGCCGAACCTAAAGAAAGGTTCTCGAATTAAATTGTTTTTAGTAGGGACTTATCCCTAATAAGTCTCTACATGCTAAATTACATGAAATAGGTATGTGGGACCTACTTTCCCACTACATCTCTACATGCTAAATTACATGAAATAGGTATGTGGGACCTACTTTCCCACTACAAGGTGACATAAAATTAGTTGATACATAAAATGTAAATTTACCTAAATGGTTTGCTAAACACATAAGTCATAGGAAAATACACTTGGAAACTATGTTTCCATCATATATGAAATAACAATACTATAAATATGTATAGCATATGAAATAAAATAATGAGAGTGATAAATACATAAGTTATACGAATAAGTGCTTGGGACCTATGTTCCCATGATAATAACATGGAAATGGTATAAAGCATGGGTAGTGCATGAAGTGAAATAAAAATATGTTATGAACCCTTAATAGTATATAGCATGAAATAATAAAACTATAAGTGCTTAATAGTATTAATTTGCCTAAAGTATGCCTAGGCTTATATGTATATAGTTGGATCGATTGGTATACCAATTAGGGACCACATATAGCAGTACTGCTTAAGAGCAAATCATGAATTGACAATATATGTCTGATATGATTGTTCTACAGGCTATATGCCTACCCATTGGCTATTGTGCCTAACTTTATTTCTGGCTTTACAAGCCTGACAGCGAGTCTTGTGCTCGACAATGGCCTCGTGCCCGACGACCACCTCGTGCAGCGGATGTATCTTTGGCGGACATATATGGCTGTCTAACCAGTATAAACCCGTGCATCTAGCTTTTATAATTTGTTATAGGTTTCTTGGGCACTGATAAAAATTAATTAAGACTTAAAATACAATAAGTAATCATAAAAGATCCGGAAAATGTTAATTTTTTCCAAAGAGCAATAAAAATGTAAAAGACCCAGAAATTATGATTTGCAGATATAAATTCAATTGTTTAATTATGGTTATTATAAATTATGCACCACTAAGTGTTATACTTAGCGCGTTGGTTTTCCATCACATAGGTACTGAAGATCAGTAGCCACCACAGCAACCACGGTAGTGTTGGACGAGTTACGACGGATCGCCACAGGCGAGTCACCTCACTAGTCTTTTATATTTTTGTAGAGCCCATGTATAGACTAGTATTTTGGTTTAATATGTCTAGTCATGATGTATTTCATTTTGGACTTGTAATTAAACTTGAGATTGAAATGAAAACTTGTAATTTATTATCTATGAATTTCCATATGAATGTAATAGATGATACTTCATTTTGAGATCTCATAAATAGTTGTGAATGACATGATAAAAGAGAATATGATATGGATATGTGTGAAATGAATATGGACATATTAACAGGTGATTAGTGGAAACCCGCCAGATGCTAATAAAACAGGGGAGGCTCTGTCCAGGTCTCCACAGAAATAGGATATAAAAAAAAATTCTACACATAGAATACATATTTTAAATGACATCAAAAATTTACAATAGATATGATAAAACAAGAAAGGGTGCTCCGGCACCGAATGTGGCACTTCTTGCTCGGCTATCTGAGGCGGGTAAGGGGCGTCACATTTAGTGGTATCAGAGCAGAGGTTTAGGCAGTTGTTTCGCTATTTTGCAATTACTGCAAGTGCACGTATCGCTAACAAGTAATAAAGTGATAAGTAGAGTATCGCTCCCATGAGGAATTTTTGTTTAGCAAGTACCAATCTACACAGAAATCTTGACTGTTCAGGCTATCGAATACTTAGGGAATGAAGTTTGTTAACTTTAAATACTAAAATGGTAAACTTAAAATGAAATGATTTATTTGAAGCAATTCTAGAATTAAGATTTCACACTTGAATCATAGTAGGGATGTTATGTCGTTTATTTACTGAATTGAGGATCATTTTCCTTGATGGAAATCAATCCTAAGCTATCCTAGATCCTCTCTCAAGGCATCTAGGGTGTATTCTAATTAACTCGAATCCTACTTTCGTGGTGATCAAATCAATTAAAATCCTTTAAGACCTTTGACCAATTTTTAGGTTCCACAAAAGTATCAGCCTATGTTTAGGTCAGAATTCCTAGGTTTAAGATCTTGATTTTCTAATGTTAATCTTCACCTTTCAGTCTTTCAATTAACATCTATAATCATAACTAAGTGGGTACCAACACATAGCATGCATTAAGATCACAAGAAATTAAATCAAGAAATGAATCTCAAATCCAATAAATAAAACTCAATGTTCATCAATAATAATAATTACAAGAGCTACTCTTCCAAATCCAGAATAAGAAAACTACTCACTCATGGTGAGTTCAGCAAATGTCATGACAAAAAAAGTAAAAACAATAAAAAGGGAGAGTTATGCAAAAGAAATAAAGTAATAAAATTCTGTCTAAGGAGATGAAACGAAGGAACCAAAGAGAGTTTCAGCTTTGATCTTGTGGAGCTTCAGCTGAAAGACTTCTTTTGGTATTGATGTAGAGCACGACAACAACAACCTTTAGCAGCATTCCTGACGACAGTCGCTGACCTCTTTTCTGGTGTTTTCTTTTCTATTTGTATTTGTTGCCCTAGGGTTAGATCATTTTGAGTCCGAAAGGCTTTAGGAGTCTCGTTTGAACTAGAAAACAGGAGGGGAATTCGAGTCAGAAAACAGGCTGTAGCATAGTACACGGCCCATGTGTCACCACACGGGTCCCGCAAAGTAGGCCCGTGTAACTTGCTGGAGGAGAATCGCGTGGTCTTGTTTTGGCGCAGAAAGTTACACAGTGCATGCCAACTACACGAGCATGATTACACGGGCCGTGTACTTTTGTTCCCATAAGGTTCTTCAAGCTTGCGCCCGACAGAGACTTACACGGGTTCCTGCAGATTACACGGGTCTACTTACACAACCCGTGTACTTTGTGTTTCTCATCGATTCTCTTGGCTTTCTTACGGCGAGGAGTTACAGATGCAGTGCTTGGTTTACACGACCGTGTACTTTGTATCAATGACAATTCTTTGTCTTTTTACCTCTCCAGGCTTTCCTTTGCACATCCATCCTTTGGGGCTTCACCAAAATACCTGAAAATAATGCAGAAAACATGGAATTAAGGGCTTAGCAATAGAATTTATGAAAACTAATGAAATCAACTATTATGCATGAAAATACTTGTCAAAATGCTATGATTTAGAATACAAATGTGCTTAAAAACATCTATACAATTCAAGTGTATCAAATACCCCCAAACTCAAACTTTTGCTTATCCCCAAGCAAAACAAAACTCTGGTTTAAAGCATATTTCAGGAGATACTTAGGAATACAACCATCAATTTAATAAGCATAGAATTGAACTCCTCCAACCTTCATACCGATTTCCCTCTTTCAAGGCATAAGGGTTCTAACAGCTGTCTGTTTGGAACTCCACCTCGTTTTATGGTGTTTCGACTCATTATTCCTCTATACAAGACCATTAATAAGCCACAAACAACCTGTTTTATCGGGGTAGAATTAAGAAACACTAACTCTCCCAATTCTGCCTCTTTCGTAAGTAATTGAGATGAAGTGTTTCAATTCTAACTCCATAGGTATATCTCAATTTTCTATCTCCACTAATGTAGCATGCGCTTTTCAAAAGATCAAAAGGTCTTTATAAAGGTTGTGATGGGGCTAAGGGGGTAATGACTTGGCTACCAATGAAAGGATTTTAGGGAATGCAAATATGAGGATAGCATGTATGCATAAAATCTAAGTATACTGAGTTTATTTCTACATATTTTGTGTGGAAAGGAAGGGCTTTTGGCTTTTTATACTGTCAAGCATGCTTCCATGACACTTATCTTGGGACTTCTTTTTTTTTTTTTTGCTTTTTGTTTTGTCCTCTCCCCCAAACTCATTGCTTTTGCTGGGTTGGAAAAGCAAATTTTTTTTTTTGGCTTCAATTGCACACTCGCATTCTTTCTTGAGTTTCACATCCTCTCTTCATTTTCTTTATGCATTTTGCTTCCTCAAAAGGGTATGGTAGGTGCTTAGGTTAGGGGCTAGGTAAATAATATGGGTAAGCAATAAATTCTAAGGGATAAATATAGGCTTCAAGTTGGCTACAAGGGATATATTTTAATTAGGGGTGGCTAAGGCTTAGTGAGGTTATATCAAAGAATGCCTTAATCATCTCTTCATCAAACGTATGCTAGGATTTCGCCTTGATAGGTCCGAGAGATATGTTCTAGAGTTAGTGAAGTAATTTTTTAGTTTGCTTGTGTTTCAAAATTTGTTCTCCTAATTTTACAAGTTTAATGTGATAAATTAATAGTTATGAAGAGGTTTAGCCGGTCTAGTTCCATAAAAGAGATTAGCTTCTTCATAAACATGTTAGAATCCCTTTTTGCCCATCTAAATACGTTCATTCCTCTATCCTGTGGAGTTCAATTATTAGCTTACAAAAATTTTGGTTATAGTGCTAAGTTTCACAATTTACAATCCAAAAATTTTCATGTAGCTAAATTTGATACACAAGAATAATATAGCAGAATTTAAACAATGCAATGATTTGCATGTAATGATATGCAAGTGCAAATGTATCCCTCCCCAAACTCAAATCAGACATTGTCCTCGATGTCAATATAATGTGCAAGATTGGATGATGCATATAAAAATTTTAAGGAAGTATAATATTTATTAAGCATGGAAAATTTTTGAACATAAAGCAAATAAAAGAGACCTATGGTTTTGAGTTAGGACTAGGGTATGTAAGATATTACAATGAAGATCATATCCTATAGTCCTATCTCTAAAAGGCCTCTGATGATGATGATGGTGATCCTTGCTCCTCTTCCTCCTCATCCTCCTCATTTAGTTTGTCCATTAGAATGTCCAGCTTGTTATGTGCTTCCTGGAGGCTGTCCTCGATAGCTCTCATCCTTCCGTATATTGTGGTATCCATGCGCTACAGGTATGCAAGGACCGGGTCTGTCGGTGGTGGTGTGTATGGAGGCACTTGGACAGGGGACTCTTCGAACATCCGCTCTTGCCTTTCTTCTTGGGGTTGTGAAGTCTCACCGGGTCCCTCCCTTGCCTCGTCTCTCCGAGGGATGGTGTTTCCTTTGGCGTCCACCAAGTGGCATTTGTTGTCTACCTTCTTACATATCCCCATGGATATGCAAATATTCTGATCAATTTTCGATGTTCCAGTAACAAAGCGCAGTCTGTGATGTCCTGGAACAAAGCCGAAGTGGAGGGCAATGGTGGTGATAAGGCCTCCAAGCACTATGTGCCTAGTAGACTGATGGCAAAGGCGTCGGAGATGGTTGCACAGGAAAAAGCCAGTGCTGTACTGCTGCCCGGTGACCATGCACCATAGGAAAAATAACTCACTGGTGTTGACAACGCCGAGGCTATTGCCATGGCCCATTATGGTATGGGTGGCAAACCGATGCATGTATCGCAATGCCGGACTAGTGATGCCCGTTGATTTGGATTTGCTGGAGTTGTAGGGCTCTGTGTTTGGTGCAATGGAATCCCAAAAGTTGATGTTGTTATACAGCATTCGGTTCCTTGGGATTTCTTGGTGGCTGGTACTATCAAAGCAGAAGATGGCGCTGAACTCGTCCATATTCATTACTCGGTTTACACCAAGTAGGCGAAACTCAATTATGCCCCTGTCTTCCCTGTCGGTGGGCCATAAGTTGGCCCTGAAGCTGCCCAAAAATTCCAGCGTTGTGTCTTTGTAGGCCGAAAATTGGAGTTGGGCAAACCTTGTCCACCCAATGCTGTCAAGTAGCCCATTGATTTCTTTTTGCAACCCGATTTGCTCTAAAAGTGGAAAATCTATGTATTTGGTGAAGGATATTTTTCGTGAATGAAGTCGGGTGCGCATTGCTTTGTGGGGTCATCTCAAAATCCCCAAGGAATACAGATTTATGGTTGTGGAGCAGGTTGTGGCTGTGGTTGTGGTGGGGGTGGGGCTTGTTGAGATGGTTGTTGTGTGGCTTCCCTTGTTCTTGGGCGTTGGGTTAGAGGCTGGGGTGGAGAAGGTGAGGATTCTCCTCTTTGTCATGAAGAAGAGCTGATTCTTCTTGCAGATCTCTTTGTAGGAGCCATGGGTGTGTTTTTAGGGAGAAGAAGAGTATGATTTTGGTGAAAGAGATGAGATTTGAGAGGTTTTTATAGGCTAGGAAGGGAGTAGATGAAGGGTTTTGTGTTTATGAAGGTTTTAATGCTAGGGGTGTATTTAAAGAGCCATTAGGACTCTTCGTTTTGAGCGTTTCGTGCCCCAGGAGTCGCTTCTGCGATGAGATACACGAGTCGTGTATCACTACACGAGTCCCGACATGTAGGGCCGTGTAAATTTCTGCCTGAAATTTTCAAATTCTATCGTAGTACACGGCCCGTGTAAATTAGCTATGGGACCTGTGTAACTTCCTGTCTCTCTGATTTCTTTACTGGATATGTTACACGGCCCATGTAAAATTCAAGGAGCCCCGTGTAACCTTCTGTCTCTCAGTTATTCTGCTAGAGACATTACATGATCCGTGTAATTTGGGATATGGACCGTGAAATTTTACGCCTCCCAAGGTTGAGATTGCATGAAATTTATAGACTTTCAGAAAGTTACACTGGGAGTGTACTATAATTACACCAGTGTAAGTTTCTGGTTTCTCAAATCTTTGGCAAATGAAAAGTTTATAATTCTAACACATGAAATGGATGCAAAGATTAGCAGTAGATTTACTTCCTTGGTTTTGTTCAATTTTCCCTTTTGTGGTTTTGACTTGGTGATTCCCTTCCTCTTTTGATCTCTATTCCCCTTTTCAAGAATCCTACAAAATGAAATGCTAATGAGTACAAAACAAAAATTTAATATTGAATAAAAAGAAAAGATGAAAAGTTCAGAAAAGTTTTAGGTTGCCTCCCAAAGAGCGCTTGTTTATAGTCTTTAGCTGGACTTTGCTTGTTTATGGTCTGTCAGTAGGAGCACTAAGAGTGCAATTTACTCCCGTTTCTATGGGTGATCCCTGAAAGTAAGGCTTCAGCCTCTACCCATTGACCTTGAATGCACCTAAAGTTTCGCTCCATACCTCTGCTGCTCCATGCGGGAAGACTTAGGTGACCTTGAAAGGTCCGGATCATCTTGATTTCAGCTTCCCTAGAAAGAGTTTCAATCTAGAGTTGAATAAGAGGACAAAATCTCCTTCTTTTATCTCTTTCCTTGCTATGAGCCTGTCATGCCATCTTTTGGTTTTATCCTTAAAGATTTTAGCATTTTCGTATGCATCTTGTCAGATTTCTTCCAGCTCATTTAGTTGTAAGAGCTTTTTTTCACCAGTAGCTTTGAGGTCAAAGTTTAGTACCTGAATTGCCCAGTAGGCTTTATGCTCAATTTCAATAGGGAGATGGTATGATTTTCCATAAACCAGTCGGAAGGGTGTTGTGCCAATTGGGGTTTTATATGCAGTGCGGTATGCCCATAGTGCATCATCTAGCTTCATGCACCAGTCCTTTCTGGATCTATTTATAGTTTTCTCCAGAATATGCTTTAGTTCCCTGTTTGATATTTCTACTTGACCACTGGTTTGAGGATGATAAGGTGTGGCCACCTTGTGAGTCACTCCATACCTTTTCAGTAGTGTTTCGAATTGTTGGTTGTAGAAGTGGCTTCCTCCATCACTGATTATCGCTCATGGTATGCCAAATCTTGTGAAGATGTTCTTCTTAAGGAACTTAGTGACCATTCTTGCATCGTTGGTTGGCGTTGCAATAGCTTCTATCCATTTTGACACATAATCAACTCCAAACAGGATATACTTGTTTCCATGGAAAGAGGGAAATGTTCCCATGAAGTCTATTCCCCATACATCAAACAATTCTATCTCAAGTATACCATGCAATGGCATTTCATTCCTTCTTGAACTGTTACCTGTTCTTTGGCATTGATCACAAGCTAGCACAAAGGATCTTACATCCTTAAATAAATGTGGCCAGTAAAACCCTACTTGTAAAATCTTGGCTGCGGTCTTTGAAGTGCCTAAATGTCCTCCATACAGTGATGAATGGCAGTGATAAATGATACTTTCCATATCTTCCTCTGGTATGCACCTTCTTATCAGCCCATCATTACATCTCTTGTATAGTAGTGGTTCTTCCCATAAGTAGTATCTCACATCATATAGGAATTTTTTTCTTTGCTGATAAGTCATGTTTAGAGGTAGTACCCTGCATACAAGAAAATTAACAAAGTCAGCGTACCATGGAGCTTTGGAGAATGCAAGCCATCAGGAAATGAATCGTCAATTGACAAATCTCGAAATCTTCCATGTACTCAAGTTTTAGTCTAGAAAGATGGTCAGCTACTACATTTTCAGATCCCTTTTTG
Source organism: Hevea brasiliensis (assembly GCF_030052815.1). NCBI lineage: Eukaryota > Viridiplantae > Streptophyta > Magnoliopsida > Malpighiales > Euphorbiaceae > Hevea > Hevea brasiliensis. The sequence continues at coordinate 17,305,623 of NC_079504.1, forward strand.
TCCTTTATTTCAAGGTCAAATTCTTGCAGGAGTAGAATCCATCGAATCAGTCTTGGTTTTGCTTCCTTTTTGTTCATAAGGTACCGAATTGCAGCATGGTCTGTGAATACAATGACTTTTGACTCGATGAGGTAAGATCTGAATTTGTCCATTGCAAATACCACTGCTAGGAATTCTTTTTCTGTGGTAGCATAATTAATTTGTGCATCATCGAGTGTCTTGCTAGCATAATAAATAGCATGGAGCTTTTTATCTTTTCTTTGCCCGAGCACTGCTCCAACTGCAAAATCGCTCGCGTCGCACATAACCTCGAATGGTAGCTCCCAATTCGGTGGCTGCATTATTGGTGCTGATATCAGGGCCTCTTTGATTCTGTTAAAGGAGACAAAGCAATTTTCATCAAAATCAAAGGGAACATCTTGGTTTAACAAGTTAGTAAGTGGCTTAGCTATTTTGGAAAAGTCCTTGATAAATCTTTTGTAAAATCCTGCATGTCCCAAAACGCTTCGCACTCCCTTGACTAATGTTGGTGGTGGCATATTTTCAATGATCTCAATTTTTGCCTTATCTACTTCAATTCCTCTTTCTGATATCAAATGTCCCAGAACTATACCTTCCCTTACCATAAAGTGGCATTTTTCCCAATTTAGGACTAGGTTTGATTCTTCACATCTTTGCAGCATCTTAGATAAATTAGCTAGGCAATCATCAAAAGTAGTTCCATAGACAGAAAAATGATCCATAAAAACTTCCATAATATCTTCAATATAATCAGAAAAGATAGCCATCATGCATCTTTGAAAGGTAGCCGGGGCATTACAAAGACCAAAAGGCATTCTCCTATATGCAAATGTTTCATAGGGACAAGTGAATGTTGTCTTTTCTTGGTCTTCTGGGTGAATAGGAATTTGAAAGAATCTCGAATACCCATCCAGGTAACAGAAATAAGAGTGTTTCGCTAATCTTTCTAGCATTTGGTCAATGAAGGGGAGGGGGAAATGGTCTTTTCTGGTGGCACCATTCAATTTTCTATAATCTATGCACATTCGCCAACCAGTGACTACTCTAGTAGGGATTAGTTCATTGCTTGCATTACGGATAACAGTTGTCCCACCTTTCTTAGGAACTACATGTACTGGACTAGCCCATTTACTATCAGAAATTGTGTATATGATACCTGCATCTAGAAGTTTTAAAATTTCTTTCTTGACTACCTCTTTCATGTTTGGGTTAAGTCTTCTTTGGTATTCGATTATGAGTTTACTGTTTTCTTCCATGGGTATCCTATGCATGCAAATCGAAGGGTTGATTCCCTTCAGGTCTTCTATTTTATACCCTAATGCTTTGCTATGGATCCTAAGTTCTCTTAACAATTTTTCCTCTTCTAACTTAGACAGGCTAGCATTGATTATAATAGGATATTTAGAATTTGAGTCCAGAATGCATACCTTAACGAAGATGGGAGAGGTTTAAGCTCTACCTGTTCGGCATTTTCCTGGAGCTTATCTTTGGTTTGTTCCTCCTTCAAATCCTCCATCTCTGAAGCCTTAGCTAAAGGTAGGGGTGGAGGAGCTGCTAACTGTTGTGCACATGCTGCTATTTCAGTATTTTCATCATCCACTGTGTGGCTGCGCACAATACATGCTTCAAGAGGATCTTTAGGATGTGTCTTATGAAATTCCTCTTTAACTTGTTCGTCAATTATGTTAACTTTGAAGCATTCATCATGTTCAAATTTGTGTTTCATTGTGTCGAACAAGTTGAACTCCACTTCTTCTTCTCTTACCTTGAGGGTTAATCGTCCATTTTTTATGTCTATGATGGCTCCAGCGGTTGCCAAGAATGGTCTTCCCAAGATGATGGGAATTTGGACATCTTCTTCCATCTCAAGGACAACAAAGTCCACTGGAATAAAGAATTTGCCCACTTTGATAGGGATGTTTTCAAGTATCCCTACAGGATATTTAATGGATCGATCAGCCAATTGCAATGAGATTGTTGTGGGTTTCAGTTCCCCGATTTCTAGCTTTTTGCATATTGATAGAGGCATTAGGCTGACGCTTGCTCCAAGATAGCAGAGGGCCTTGTCTATTTTCTTGTTACCAATGATACAGGGTATGGAGAAGCTTCCTGGATCCTTCAACTTTGGAGGCAGTTTGTTTTTCAGAATGGCACTGCATTCCTCTATTAGAGCTACTATTCCATAGTCCTCTAGCTTCCTTTTCTTTGACAGAATTTCCTTAAGAAATTTGGCATAAGATGGCATTTGAGAAAGTGCTTCAGTGAAGGGGATGTTAATGTAAAGTTTATGTAAAACTTCCAAAAACTTCCCAAACTGCTTGTCCAATTTGGCTTTGTGAAATCTCTAAGGAAAAGGTAGGGGAGGCTGGTATGGTTCTGGTAATTTCTTTGTCTTCCTTGCTTCCTCTTCTTGATCTTTCTTAGCTTCTTCCTCCTTTTTCTCTGCTTAGTCTTTAGATTTTTCTATGGTTTCCTCTGTCAATTCTACCTTTGGTTGTACTAGAGTTTTCCCACTCCTCAGTGCAACTACCTTACAATGCTCCCTTGGGTTCATTTTTGGTTGACTGGGAAGTTTGCCAGCAGCCTTACTTGAAGAACTTGCCTGTTGAGCAATTTGATTCTCTAGCATCTTGTTATGGGTAGCAAGTTGGTCCATTCTGGAAGTCAGCTGTTTAATCAATTTAGTTTGTTATTGTTGAGCTGCTAGAAATCCTTCCATCATGGTTTCCATGGTCATTTTCGGTTTAGGTTGTTGAGGTTGGAGAGGTAACGATGGCTATGCAAGGTTCTGACCTCTGTTCTGAAATTCAGGGGGTGCTGGAGGTTTGTACCCTTGTTGCTTGTTTATTGGCTGGTTCTGCTAACTGGACCATGAGAAGTTTGGGTAGTTTCTCCATCCAGGGTTGTAAGTATTTGAATACGGATTGTTTGGTTGCCTCTGGTTGAAGTTTCCTCCATTATTCACATAGTTTATCTATTCTGTAGGTTCGTTGAAATTGCTGTATTCTGAATTCATGTACCCTGCTTCGTAGCTGCTTTCATGTTGACTATTTGTACCAACTGCGTTGGCTTGCATTCTTTCGAGTTTCTTAGTGAGCTGATCAAACTGGGCATTTATCATGCTCAGGGCATCTACTTCCAGGACTCCTACAGTTCTTCTTGCATTTCCTCTTTCGTTTGACCACTCATAGTTATGGTATGCAACCCTTTCTAGGAGTTCAAGTGCTTGTGGCACTGTTTTCTCCATTAGATCACCCTTTGCAGCTGAATCAACTGTGCTCCTTGTAGAGGGTAGTAATCCATTATAGAAATTTTGCACCAATAACCAATCTTCTATGCCATAGTGTGGACATTCCCTCTGTAGGTCTTTATATCTTTCCCATGCATTATAAAATGATTCTCCCTCCTTTTGTCTGAAGGTGTTGAGCTCAAGTCTCAGCTTTGCAGTCTTTGCAGGTGGGAAATACCTTGCTAGAAAAGCTTGAGAGAGGTTTTCCCAGGTAGTGAATGTTCTAGCCGGTTGAGAAAGTAACCACTTCCTTGCCCTGTCTCGAAGGGAGAATGGGAATGCTCTAAGTCTTATTGCTTGATCAGACACTCCATTCATCTTGAATGTATCACATAAGGTAAGAAAACACTGGAGGTAGTAGTGTGGGTCCTCTGTTGGTGAACCTGCAAACTAGGTTTGCTGAATCATTTGGAGCCATGTTGGTTTTAATTCAAAGTTTTTGGCTTCCACTGTGGGTCTAGTGACCTTTGGGCTGAAATCCTTAGACAGATGGAGCTCCGTAATCTCTCAAGAGTCTTAGTCTGTCATTATTATCGGCTATGGTTGGGATTTCAGGATCTCCTTGACCGTGCTCTTGATGTTTCCTTTCCTTTTTGATGGCTTTGAGTTACATCTATTTACGGATCACGATTCAAAATTTCTTACGGCTTTGTTACGGTCATATACCAAATCGAATTTTGAGAGAAAAGAAAAGAAATACAACTAGTAAAATAAAATTAAATAATAAATATAATTGCCTAAATCAGCTAAATCACCTATCGCTTGATATTACTAAAAACAAAATTCCCCGGCAACGGCGCCAAAAACTTGTTTTGCTATTTTGCAATTACCGTAAGTGCACGTATCGCTAACAAGTAATAAAGTGATAAGTAGAGTATCATTCCCACGAGGAATTTTTGTTTAGCAAGTACCAATCTACACAGAAATCTTGACTGTCTAGGCTATCGAATACTTAGGGAATGAAGTTTGTTAACTTAAAATACTAAAATGGTAAACTTAAAACGAAATGATTTATTTGAAGCAATTCTGGAATTAAGATTTCACAGTTGAATCATACTAGGGATGTTATCTCGTTTATTTACTGAATTGAGGATCATTTTCCTTGATGGAAATCAATCCTAAGCTATCCTAGATCCTCTCTTAAGGCATCTAGGGTGTATTCTAATTAACTCGAACCGTACTTTCGTGGTGATCAAATCAATTAAAATCCTTTAAGACCTTTGACCAATTTTTAGGTTCCACAAAGGTATCAGCCTATGTCTAGGTCAGAATTCCTAGGTTTAAGATCTCGATTTTCTAATGTTAATCTTCACCTTTCAGTCCTTCAATTAACATCTATAATCATAACTAAGTGGATACCAACACATAGCATGCGTTAAGATCACAAGAAATTAAATCAAGAAACGAATCTCAAATTCAATAAATAAAACTCAGTGTTCATCCATAATAATAATTACAAGAGCTACTCTCCCAAATCCAAAATAAGAAAACTACTCACTCATGGTGAGTTCAGCAAATGTCATGACAAAAAAAGTAAAAAAAATAAAAAGGGAGAGTTATGCAAAAGAAATAAAGTAATAAAATTCTGTCTAAGGAGATGAAACGAAGGAACCAAAGAGAGTTTCAGCTTTGATCTTGTGGAGCTTCAGCTGAAAGACTTCTTTTGGTATTGATGTAGAGCACGACAATAGCAACCTTCAGCAGCATTCCTGATGACAGTCGCCGACCTCTTTCCTGGTGTTTTCTTTTCTATTTATATTGGTTGCCTTAGGGTTAGGTCATTTTGAGTTCGAAAGGCTTTAGGAGTCTCGTTCGAACTAGAAAATAGGAGGGGAATTCGAGTAAGAAAACAGGCTGTAGCATAGTACACAGCCCGTGTGTCACTACATGGGTCCATAAAGTAGGTAGTGTAACTTCTTTGGAGGAGAATCACGTCATTTTGTTTGGCGCAGAAAGTTACATCTTAATGTTCAAACTACACGGGCATGATTACACGAGCAGTGTACTTTTGTTCCTATAAGTTTCTTCAAGCTTGCACCTAGCAGAGACTTACACGAGTTCCTGCAGATTACACGGGTCTACTTACACGACTCGTGTACTTTGTGTTTCTCATCGATTCTCTTAGCTTTCTTCTAGCAGGGAGTTATACGGGTTTGGTGCTTGGTTTACACGACCTGTGTACTTTGTATCAGCAGCAATTCTTTGTCTTTTTACCTCTCCAGGCTTTCCTTTGCACATCCATCCTTTGGGGCTTCACCAAAACACCTGAAATAATGCAGAAAATATGGAATTAAGGGCTTGGCAATAGAATTAATGAAAACTAATGAAATCAACTATTATGCATGAAAATACGTGTCTAAATGCTATGATTTAGAATACAAATGTGCTTAAAAACATCTATACAATTCAAGTGTATCAGCAGTCCTAGACCTAGATAGATAGAAAGAAATAGTTGCATCACATGCATGGGCCTTTAGATAGAGTCGAGGTGACACTAATGTAGATCTGTTTTTTTATCAGTTTTATAGGATCGATGGCGTCCAATCCGTCAGAGCACGGGTCTCCAAAACCGATAGAGGAAGAGGTAGAGAGTCATGCACCTGCACCTACGTCTAGTCAGGGGCGCAGTAGCAGTAGAACAGAACCATCGTTGGGTACTTTAATAAGGACACATCAGGCTTTCCTAGAGCAAATGACTTAATTGCTCCGTCACGTCACCGGACCTATGCCACTACCTCCCCAGCCAGTATATAGGACCCCAATAGAGAGAGTTAGAAATGATGAGCAGCTCAGGAGGGACAGGAAGCGCAAGAGAGTGCAGACCTGGTCGATCCGGCATAGCTACTCTGAGAGCAAGAGACCCGGGGTCTCGAGTCGAGTCGAGCGAAGCAGAGGCGAGAGGTTTGATTTGGCAGGAGAGGAGGTCGACAGGTGTATCAATTGGCAGTGCGGGTCTTATAGCATGGAGATCAACCTAATGCCGGTTGTACACACATTGTGGGAAGAACCACGAGAGGAAAGTGTAGATTGCTAATGGCGGATGTTTTGGATGTGGGTCCACAGGCATTTTTGAAAGATTGCCCACGGAGGAGTGCTCCCACAGCTCTACCACAGACTCAGAGGTATGCCCCGACAGTATAGAGGGGTAGAAGACCGATAAGACCAGAGATAGCTGGTACATCACAGAGAGCTTCTGAGACTATAGAACAACCCAAGGTTGAAGTAGCACCCCTCGTGTACGCTATGGCTCGAGAGGAGCCAGACCTAGTAGACGTTGTCAGAGGTACATTTTCTAATTGTAATACCTTTAAATATGTATTGATAGACCCTAATTATGTTCACTCCTATATATGCATTGTACCTCCTGTTGGAAGAGGATACCGATAGATGGGTTAAAAGATGACATGCTTGTCACCAACCCTTTGAACCATAAAGTTATGGTAGATTATCAACCGAAAAGGATCGTATCAAAGATAATAGATGGAAATGAGAAGGAGGCTGTATATGAGATGAAAGAAGATGAGTACATAACTAGTTGAGGATAAAAAATAAAAAAAAGAGTTAATCTATTGGGATATACCGTGGTAACTATGCAATGCTCTTGATATTTGTGCTGTAAGCTGCAGATTACAGTACCGACTTGGGACTATTGTGTAGAGCTACATATTTCCAATAGTAAATCGAGATAATGATAAGATTGTAGAACTAGGATTAATAAGACAGACTAAAGAAAAAGTAAAGTATTATAACACAAAAAGGCGAAAAGTCGAGGAGATAGCGGTCCCTCGATTATTTGCACTGTGTAAATTTCGAGGATAAAATTTTATTTAGTAGGGAAGAATTGTAATGCCCTCACCGTAGGTAGTCCGTACATTTTACTGTTCCGATGATTAATGTCTGTTCAGACAATCAAAATGTCTGGAACTACACCTAAACTATAGTGAGGAGGCATAAATTGAAGAAATAAATGTTAAGAAAATATAGAAAAAATTTAGAGAAAAATAAATTAAAGTTTAGAGGATTTATAAATTGGTACAAAAATAATAAAAATGACTCGATATGCATTATGAAGGGCATTTCGATCATTTCACTCCCAGAGGTGAATTTTGACTTAAATGTCAAAATAAAAATTTAGAGAATAAAATAATTAATATTAATTAAAATTTATGAAATAGATTAGGAAAAGAAAAGAAAAGAAAAGAAAAGAAAAGAAAGGAAAAGAAAAGAAAAAGATTAGGAAAATTCAAAAATTTAAAGTACAAAAATTAAAAAAATTATAAATAGGCACTAGAGGACAAACTCCCACCCACTTCCATCTTCTTCCTCCATTTCTTCTCTCTCTCTTTCCCCCATGGAGCCAGCACCTTTGCTCCTTCTTTCCTCCATTGATGTCAAGCTTCCAAGCTTGATTTCTCAAGCTTAATCCACCCAAAACCCATAGCCCACTTCACAAAAAATACTCTCCACACCCTAAGGAAGCTATAGATACCCATAAAGAGGAGAAAAGTTGAAGTTTAGGAAGCTTGAAGTTGGGTCACCACAAAGGTTAGTGCTTTAAACTTTTAATCTCTTCTTTAAGCATGAATATCATGCTAAATAAAGTGAAAATTTGCATGAAATTGAAAAGAAAATTTGAAGGAAAGAACCCTTGATTTTTGGCAGCCATGGAACTTGAGGTTTGTTGTTTTTAAGTGATGAAAAATAGTTCCATGAGAATGTGTGATGAGTTGAAATATTTGGGAGTTGATTGTGTAGTGTTTGTGTAAATTTGAAACTTTGAAAACTAGGGTTTGTGTAAATGCTTGAGGACTTTGTATAAATACTTGAAATTGACCTATTGAGTTGAGATTGTGCTTATAAAAGTGTTATCCATGCAAATTGAAGTAAGAAAGTTGGAGGAATTGAGATATTGGGAGTGTTTGATTTTCTGTAGGTTGGGACTTAAGGAGTCCAGTCCATTTATTGAAGTATAACTAAAAATGTGTGACTTTAATTTGTATGATGCTAATTGGAGGTGAAATTAGACTCAAAATAGCCCATTTTTCATGCAGACACCATGCCCAAATTCTATCAAAATCATGACCAATTCTCTGCCCAAACCTGGATGACTAAACACTGAAACCCAGAAAATGACCAAATGAATAGTATGTGTTCATTTGGTCATAACTCTCTCTACACTGGTACAAATGACCTGAATTTGATGCCATTGGAAAGCTTAGATATAGGGCTACAATTTTCATGAAGACCACTGAACCCAGAAATGCCAAAAACCAAACCAAATTGCTGGCCCAAGTTGGGTTAAAAAACTGTCTAGACCTGTGTTGCCCAGAAATTTCTGGACATAAACTTACCCGACTAGTTTTGGCAAAATGGCCATAACTTGGTCTACAAGAACTCAAATGTAGTGAAACCAGTGGCAAAATGTCCAAAAGACACATACCTACAAAATTGATATTTTGACCAAAACCCATAAATCAAGAGAACTAGGTCAAATAGTTAGAACAAGTTACTGCATCAAAACCTAGAATCTGACCAAACTTCACTTGACCCCAGAACAGTCTTTTAGTCATAACTCCTACTAGAAAAATCCAATTGAGATGAGCCATACCTTTCCTGAAATTGAGAAACAGGGCTACAACTTTGTTTCAGGAACCTTCCTCAAATTATGAATTTAAGAATCTTAAAAAGTGACTGCGATCCAACATCTGATGAGCCTGTTGTACAGGTACATGAACCAGTCGATTAATTGGCCATAAATAATTCCACAAAACTTGAAAAATTGTGATACAAATTTCTCAATGATCATAGGAAATAGGGCAACAAATTTTATGACGATCACCATGCCTAAAAGTGACTGCAACCTATTCCATTAATTAGGAAAATTTAAGTCCAAAAGCTATCTAGTTAAGGAACTAGAATATGAGAATGAGTTAGTTATGGTTATCCAACCATAAATTGAGTTCTAAAAATCAAATTGACATGATTCAAAAGGGAAAACAAAGATAAGACATAGAGGAACAACTTCCATGAAGGAAATGTGGCCAAACAGTGGCTACAAACTGATCATATGGATAGGTAAAAGTAAGACACAAAAACTAAAACCAAAGAAAGGTCCATGAGATAAATTATCTTATGGTAGGAATTTAACCCCAACAAGCCATTAAACACTAAACCACATAAAAGGGTATGTGGGACCTATTTTCCCACTATAAAGTGATATATATACATTTCAAACAAATAAGTAATAATGTGTAATTGCTCAACGTGATATATAAAGTCAAAACAGTGAAACTGAACCTAAAGAAAGGTTCTTGAATTAAATTGTTTTTAGTAAGGACTTATCCCTAATAAGTCTCTACATGCTAAATTACATGAAATAGGTATGTGGGACCTACTTTCTCACAACGAGGTGACATAAAATTAGTTGATACATAGAATTTAAATTTACCTAAATCGTTTGCTAAACACATAAGTCATAGGAAAATACACTTGGAAACTATGTTTCCATCATATATGAAATAACAATATTATAAATATGTATAGTACATGATATAAAATAATGAGAGTGATAAACACATAAGTTATACGAATAAGTGCTTGGGACCTATGTTCCCATTATAATAATATGGAAATGGTATAAAGCATGGGTAGTACATGAAGTGAAATAAAAATATGTTATGAACCCTTAATAGTATATAGCATAAAATAATAAAATTATAAGTGCTTAATAGTACTAATTTGCCTAAAGTATGCCTAGGCTTATATGTATATAGTTGGATCGATTGGTATACCAATTAGGGACCACATATAGCAGTACTGCTTACAGAGCAAATCATGAATTGACAATATATGTCTGATATGATTATTTTACAGGCTATATGCCTACCCATTGGCCATTGTGCCTAACTTTATTTCTGGCTTTACAAGCTGCGGTGAGTCTTGTGCTCGAAATGGGTCTCGTGCGACGACCACTCGTGCAGACGGATGTATCTTTGGATAGACATATGGCTGTCTAACCAGTATAAACCCGTGCATCCAGCTTTTATAATTTGTTATAGGTTTCTTGGGCACTGATAAAAATTAATTAAGACTTAAAATACAATAAGTAATCATAAAAGATCCCGATAATATTAATTGTTTCCAAAGAGCAATAAAAATATAAAAGACCCAGAAATTATGATTTATAGATATAAATTCAATTGTTTAATTATGGTTAATATAAATTATGCACCACTAAGTGTTATGCTTAGCGCGTTGGTATTCCATTGCGTAGTGCGAAGATCGTGACCACCACGGCGTATAGCGGTGAGTGTTCGGACGAGTTCGACCGGATCGCCATCGACCAGAGTCACTTCACTAGTCTTTTGTATTTTGGTAGGGCCCATGTATGGACTAGTATTTTGGTTCATTATGTCTAGTCATGATGTATTTCATTTTGGACTTATAATTAAACTTGAGATTGAAATGAAAACTTGTAATTTATTATCTATGAATTTCCATATGAATGCAATAGATGATACTTCATTTTGAGATCTCATAAATAGTTGTGAATGATATGATAAAAGAGAATATGATATGGAAATGTGTGAAATGAATATGGACACATTAACAGGTGATTAGTGAAAACCCGCCAGATGCTAATAAAACAGGGGAGGCTCTGTCCGGGTCTCCACAAAAATAAGATATAAAAAAAAAATCTACACATAGAATACATGTTTTAAATGACATCAAAAGTTTACAATAGATATGATAAAACAAGATAGGGTGCTTCGGTACCGAATGTGGCACTTCTTACTCGGCTATACAGTAGACGGGTAAGGGGCGTCACATTATCAGTGCAACAACATGGCTCATCATTACACTGCTTGTGTTACTAGAAGCACAACTTATGTTATGATAGCTTCCGTCTTTACACGACCAAAAGCACGGCCACATTAATGCTTGTGTAATATTTTGCTTAAAACTTGAATTTCTCCATTGCTTTCAGGATTCTTGGACTTCCAGATCTACTTAAACTCTCCATTAACTGTTCCCAACATCTTTTGACCTCAATTCAACCTAAAAGGGTAAGAAAAAAAAATACAATTAAATGAAAAATTAAAAAAGTAGAGTGAACTAAGCTAAATCATACTAAATGTATATAAAATAAATATTTACAAGGCCAAACTATATGCAAAAGTATGTCCTAAAAACTTATAAATGTGAATACATCACTAATCTTATGATGCGAGATTTCAAAATTTGAATAAGATCTCACAGAAATAGTTTTTTTTTTTTTTATTTTTAAGTAGGAATTGGGAGTGTGAGGATTTGAATTTGTCTTTACCAGGTGAATGATATGTGCCTTAAACCAATAGACCAAGTCAGGCTAGACATAGAAATATATATATATTTTAATAAAAAAGTTGCCATATATATTCTAAAAATATTAATTTATTTATCAACTCCCAAGAAATAATTGACATAATCATGAAAGATATATTCAACAAAGGGAAGAGTTATATTCAATATGGAGAGTTTTTATTTTTTGAAAATTAGAACAAGGAGAAAATGGAACTGCTGTTGGACTATTTATGTTTGAACATTTTGACAAATGAAACCATAATTGAGCTCACACAAAACAATAATTATTAATCTAATTATTATATCTTTAATTATGAGATAATTTTTTTAAAATTTATTTTATAATTAATCTAATTATCGAATATACTATTAAAATAATTATTAATACAATATAAAAAAATTAAAATTAATGTAATATTTTATGTCCATAAACAACAATTAGAAATCAAAATATCATCGATAAACCTTTAGAAAATTAAAAGCAACTTTATGTAAGAAAGAGTTTTTATGTACATAAGCCTGCCTATTGGATCATTAGTTTTCTCGGCAAGCATTGAATTCATTTCTATGGAGTTAGTTTGTCAACAAAGTGGAAACTCTATTACTTTAATTCAGTTTTCTATTAGTGTCTAACTTACAGGCAAAGCAAAAACTAGTATTTATTAAGAAATGTAAAGTAGGTGAAACTCCTCAGAGCTGTAATGCAAGATATGTAAGAATAGTAATCTCTATCTATGTACACAAACCTGCACTCCCATTTATTGCTCATTTCAAAAGAGGAATGTTTTCCTAAGCGGCATGAGATTAATTGTGTTAATTAATGATACTTATACCTTGTTTACGAATGCTTATTAAGTAAATCCTATTGCTTCTATTGCACGACAGTTGGGTTTTGAAGGAGACCAATGCTTGAGGGACATTTGATCAGCATATTTATAGCTAGGGCATATATTGGAAGCATGAGCTCTGGTTTGCTTGTGGATAATATCACAATTTCATTAATTCTTGCTGCACTTATAAAGGTAATTCATGTCTGAGAAGAAACAAATTGACTATAAATTTTTTGAAATGAAGTATGTATGTTAGAAACCACTCACCTAAGAGGTATATAGTTTCCCCTTAATTTATGGATTTTCCGAATATGGGTAAGAGGTTTTAAGTCCTATTATAAGAAATAGTCATTACTTTACACAGAACCTCTTGATTAATTTTTATTTAAATAATGGGGTAATTTAGCTTATATATCATAGCCTTTTGATTAATTTCCAATAAATTTATCATTCATAGTTAAGAATTGGAAATGCCAATTTTGATATGAAACATTCTAGTGTTCAAAACTAATTATCCCTTTGACAAATTAGAATTAATTTAATTTTTAAGGAAAGGCAAATTAAAATGGAAGTTAATACTGAAATATATATATATATATATATATATATATATATATATATATATATATATATATATATATATATATATATATTTCATACAAAGTTAAAAAAAATACACTAGTGATAATGTTATTAGTCCAAGAAAAGAAATTAATACTTTTAGAATATATATAGTAACATTTTATTTAATTGACGGGATAATTTACCCTATATATCAAATCTTGTGATTAATATCCAATAAACTTATTATTCACAGTCAGGAATTGAAATTGCCAATTTTGATCTGAAACAGGCTTGTGACGAAAAGTATTTGTCCCTTTAACAAATCAACATCAATTTAATTTTTAAGGAAATACAAATGGAAATGGAAGTTAACATTGAAATATATATATATATATATATATTTTTTTATAGAAAGAATAAAACAAATAGTAATAATGTTATTAGTCCTTGGAAAAAAATTAATATTTTTAAAACATATATGGTAACTCTTTATTTAATTGATGGAATAATTTAGCCTATATATCATAGTCTTGTGATTAATATCCCATAAAATTATCACTCATAGTTAGGAATTGGAATTGCCAATGTTGATCTGAAACTTGCTTATGACGAGTATTATTTGTCCCGAGGAATCAGAATTAATTTAAATTTTAAGGAAATATAAATTCAAACGGAAGTTAATATTGAGATATTTACTTTTATTAATTTTTTCCCCTAACGTGTTTATACTCGTTATGCATATGCATCTCTCAAACTTTCTTAATATATAAATTTTTATTAATTTTTCGTATGTGATATAATATTCTAATAATATAATTATTTTTAATATTTAATTAAATTACTGCTTTATTTTAATAGTAAATTGTGATGTGTATACTAGGTAAAGTTAGTTTATATATTTTTAAAATTTTTTAAATATTTAATTTACTAATTTTAAGCAAAATTAGACTGCAACTTTATATCGTGTTATATTGAATTATTATTTTTTTTAGCAGCATAACAACTATTAATGAATAAAATTATATATTACTTTAATAAATTTAAAAATCACCATAATGATAAAAATAATTCAATTGCATAGTAAAAATTATAAAGAAAATCTCATTACTATAAAATATTAAAATTATCACAAAGTTGAAATTAAACAGAAAATCAATAATAGTTAATTATAAAAAAAATTAATTTGGTAATTAACTACTTATTTAATTTTTTTTCAACTTTTTATACACACTCGTGATTTTATTTTTATTTTTTTTTCTATTAATCTTTTATATATATTATAATATTGTTATAATATTATAATTTTTAATAAATATTTAAATTGAGTCGTTTATTGTCATAATATCATAAAAATTTTTAAAGTAAAATATTTCATATTCAAAAAGAAATTACCAAACATTTAATGCAATAAAAAATCATCAAGTACTCCTAAATAGAATTTCAACTCTTATTTCCTAGCTTGTTGTCACGACCCAACCTATGGGCCGGACCGGCACTAGGACCTGGGCCAGCCTAAAGCCCCCGAGGCCCGTAGTAAGCCTAACTGTTCATTAACCCAATTCTAAGGCCCATTTGGGCCCAATTTCAAGAAACCAAACGGACAGATCAGGCCATAAAATGGACTTTCCAACGGGGAGTTTTTGACTCACCCGACCTGTAAACACAATAATACTCAATTGGGGAGCTCAGCTCACCCTCCACATACTCATAGCATCATAAAAGAAATGGGAGCTCAGCTCCCTCATCCAATCCATCAAACAGACATAGAATATTAAGTTTACAGGTCCACCATGATAATAATATTACAGACCAAATTCAAATAAATACTGCTAACACATGCGGAAATTCTAGGAGTAAATAAAATTACACAAATATTGATAAACAACCTGCGAAGTATAAAAGCGAGTTAACCTGAATAAAATATCCTCCGTGGCTGTAAAATTTTTGAGCAGAGTGAGCGTTCGACTGAGAGTAAAATATCAATTTTAACCATAATCTCTATAACTATCTAGTCGATGCAACTTTGTGGAGTGAAATGCAACAGCAACAACATTTTCACATCATAACATCAAAAAGGTAATTTGGAGCACTCACGCACCCTGTAGCATCAATCATAGCATATGGGAGCTGATCCCCTATACAGCTCTCTTAAATCCAACCTGGTGCCAGCGAAGAACTCAAGCCGGACTTTCGCTTAAACAACCAAATCGAGGGTCCCAGCGAAGAACTCAAGCCGTGACTACCCCTCGAAGGATTGGGTTCCCAGCGAAGAACTCAAGCCGTGACTACCCGTCCTATCCATAGTCCACACCACATCACACGCACGCCAACGCACGCACACTGCTCCAAATTACCACAACAACATCATAGCACTTTAACAGTTATCAATGCATCATAAATCATGCCTAGAGTTTAACTACATAAATATATGCGTATAAGTGATGCATGGGCATGCTGAACATATAATAATATCGAAATTACAATTAAAATTAATATTTTACTCACAAACTTGACGACAATCACTGTGGCGGCTGGGCAGAGAAAGTAGGCTGTCCCGGCTCACCTGACAATTATATTACAATTATTTAATACAAATAACTCAATACAATTCAAGAAAAGACCAATTACGTCCTAAGTCGTGCCGAAAATCCGCCAGAGTCTCCCCTATACCTAGGACCTACCCAACCTGCAAAATGGCTCAAAACACACTTCTATATTTACAATCCATATATCCACAGCTCAGTCATATCACACAGCCCCTCCTGGGCCCATCAAATCAATCATCCATTACAATACGTAAAATTTCAATTTAGTCCTTATTATTAATCATTTTTGCAAAAACTGCCCAAATCAGCTTTAAAAATTCTAAAACTTTGCCCCGCGGTCCTTAGCAATATTACTAAGCTATTGCAAAAAGAATCATAATTTTCTAAGCTACCACGATATTTTATGAATTTTTAATCCTATTTAAGCACTAGAAAATTACGAAAAAGCAAGGTTCGGGTTTACCTTTGCCGATTCTGACTTCGGGAACGCGCTCGGAACGTCTGACAATGGGGGGGCTAGCCAAAATCTCGGTCCAATTCGAAGACTTTTCCGAACGTGCATGCCGTAGGAATTTCATGAACCGGTCAACTATCGAATTTCCGCGAATTGAGGATACCTACACGAAGCCCATAACACGGGGGTTAGTACATAAATTTTTCAGAATTTTCTAAGCTCATTAAATGCTCGAAAAAACACTGCGAAGTTCCGTGGGACCCACCGAAAAACGGTGTCGGAAAAATTCGAAATTTATGTCGCCGCGAAGCTCTCGACGAGTGGAGCGTGCTGGTACCCTCGGTTTTCTCGTGGGATTCACGGTTTTCGAGAAATCTAGCCCAAAAGTCGAAATGGGCTAAAATCTTCCCGAGCAAAAATCGGACAAATCGCTCTATGGATTTCGGCGTTCTTGGTGTCTATGGAAAGCTCTCGTCGAGTAGATGATTTTAGACACAAGACCCGGTCCAATTGGTGGCCGGATCGGCCGAATTTGGCCGGGGAAGCTGAATCGACGCGCAGGTGGGCGTTTGCGCGTTTTCCCATTTAGCGGCCGGCACTGGGAGAAGGGCGGGCCGCGTCGGGGTGAAGTGGCGGTGGTGGCGGCGGTTGGGGAGGAGAGAGAAAACGCGAGGAAGAGAGAAGGAGGAAGGAACGCGCGCGGGAGGAAGAAAAAGAGAAGAAGACCGGTCCGATTCGACCGGTCCGATCCGGTCCGGTTCGATTCGGCCGGTTCGATTCAGAATACAAAATTTTGAATTTTTACTCTGCCTCGGGACCGAAAACGAGGTCCAAAAATTCCGAAAAAATTTCAGAAAACTCAGAAAAATACGTAGACTCCAAATATATTTTTAGTTTTGCCACGTGGTCTTTAAATTAATTTTTAAAAATCATCAAAGTTTATATTTTCGGAAAATCGAACCCGATTTTTAAAATCCGAAAAATCTCAAAAAAAATTCCAAAAATTTAATAAAATTAAAATACCAAAAATGCTCATAAAATTTAAAATTTTGGGGTGTTACACTTGTTGTATTAAGACTAAATAAATTTGTCCCCCCTTTTTTTTTTAATTTTCTCCGATTTTAATTATTGATTTAATTAATTTTTTTTAAATTTTTGTTCAATAAAAGACTTAATTAAGTGGAAATTAAATGCAAGTAAAATTAAGAATTTTAAATTTATATTAATTCTAAAATTAATTTAAATAATAAGAAAATATATTTGTAAATAATATAATTCTTATTTTAGTTAATTATTTCTTATAATATTTTATATTTAATTGAAGTTAAATATAAGTAGGAATAAAAAATATAAATTTATATAAATATTAAAATTAATTTAAATAATAAAAATATAATTATAATTAATTTAAAAAATGAAGGACAATTGAGGCAAAACTAAAGTTCCCTCCCCTTCATAAATTTATACATAATATAGATATAGATCATTCCTAGCTAGGAATTGGAAATGCCAATTTTGATCTGAAACATTCTCGTGTTCAAAATTGTCCCTTCTGCAAAATAAAATTGATTTAATTTGGCAATGGACAAAAATATTTGGCTTTTTTTTTATTTTTTTATTTTTACTGTTAGGCCAATTATCGGTTATATATTTTCGGCCATGTACATGGCCAATTCTTTCTCCTTAATCCAATATTTGTAAATTTTAGGAAGGATTTTGGATTAGGTAATGGGTTTGGCCATATTTTAATTTTTATACTATTTTAAGATCTTTCAATGTACCTGCACTATTAAACAGTAACACGGAATAGTAATTTCCGCGTAGGAGGACCCAGCGATTCAATTTTTGGCTTGACACGTGATGTCCTGTAATATATTTGCATTTCTCGGCAACAAATATAGAAATCAAGAATGACAGAATTAAATAATCTTACAGCTAATGTTCATGATGAAAACGGAAATGGTATTTAATCTTATAGCAAGCTGGTTTCGTGTCTATTTTTCTTGGAGTAGACAGTTCTGTAGAATGGCTTAATTAGTAGGTATCCAAAATAAGGAAATGTCTGGCCAAAAAGAAAAAGGAGGCAGATGACAGAATGAAGGTGCTTGGAAAATTCCCAGACGAAAAGAAGACAATAGTTGAAGAAGGTAGCCATATGGAGGAACTCAGCACGTTTTTGCTGCACGTACTGGGAGTAAATTTGAACTGTAGAAAATATTAAGAAGTAACAGAAACTGTGTGAGACAGGTTGTGGATATTAACCATTAATGCATTTGAAATTGATTGCTATGTAGAGACGAAGATATCAGAAGATCATATGTTTATTTTTGAAGGACTATAAAATAAATTGAAAAACTTATTTAACAAGAACCCACAGATCGTGTTGCGGGTTAAAAATGCAGGGCAATTGTAATAAACCAATTTGCAAGATTTAATCCTAGCTTAATTCTTCTTCCAACGGACACCAAAAAGGATTTTGTTGCATGTGACTGCTGGCAAGAGCAGCTGCTGAACCTATATACATCATGGAAAAGTCTCCATTCATGCTCTTGCTCTTGGGAAGTTGACGCTATTCAATTATTTTTCTTGCTGGCCATGATCAACTATTGAAATGAGGCAACTGTCTATTGAAAAAGAGGAGTGATGTGGCCTAAGGTTTTTGGCCTTGGTCATCTGATAAAGTAAAGGCACATTTACTATTCAAGTGGCATTGCTATTTCATTACCATTACTACTGCAATCTTGGGTTCTGTTTTTGCTTCTTGTTCATTTACATCGTTCATGATACAAGTGGGAAAGCTAAAGGGCAAGTCTTATGCATATTAGATAGACTTCATTGTCTTCAACCTAAAAATATTGAATTAGGTAAAAAAAATTATTCCTAAGCTTGATTCGTCATTAATCTTGTTTATAATTCATTGTGATTTAAGGCCCTTAATCATGGTTCAATAATTCTTAATATCTCATAATTTTAAAACAAAATTATACATCTCCAAAATATAATAGTAACATAAGAATTATTATTAAATTTATATTTCAAATTTTTATTTGATTAAAAACCTAAAATTATTTTTGTAAAGAGGGGATAAGGTTATATAAATAAATAAAATTTCATAAAAAATTGAAAAATGGAATTATATGTAAATAATAAATATAAAATTATTGTTTTCTAAATAAATAAGATAGAAAATTAGATTTATTATAAAAATAATATAATTAAAATATAAATATTATTGTATAATTTTTAATTAATTCATATATCATGCATCATGTATAATTTATATAATTAATGTTAAAAATAAAATGTTTAAAAGTTTAAAATCATCTATTATCATTATTATAGGTAAATATTATCCATATTACTGAGTATACAACTTTTATGGTATATATTTTTATTTTTTACAATACTTAATTTGAGCAATATTTATAATGTATAAGTTATATTATAAATAATTAGTCGTATAATTTATATGAGATATTATTTATTTTATGAGTTAGATTTTTTTTGCCTAAATCGGGTCTACATGGACCCAAGATATAGGATATACGGTAGGATCTACCTTTTAAATATCTACACCCCATATGTTTATATTTTAAGTTTATAATAGACAAGATCTAGATAAGAATTTCAAGAATGAGAGATTTTATATGAGTATTTGACACCACTTTCAAATAGTATTATATATACAAGTAATGATATTATGAGTTGTTCAATAACAAATAAATACTTTTTTAATTTTTTTAAATAAGTGAACACTATGATAAAAACAAAATAAAGATAATCCAATATGTGAATGCAAAAACTGCATAATTATTACATTCCTAAAGAAAATAACATATAATTTCTATATTATGAGTTATCATAAGTTTTATGTTTAGATATTTTTAACTTTATAAAAAAATTTTAATTATATCATTTTATTTAATATTGTAAAATTAATATCAATTTTATTTAATTGACTTAAATTTGCCATAAATGAAATGATGTATTAATATTTCATTAATTATTTCAATAAAGTTATTTTTAAATTTTTATAGATAAAAATGATTTTTGAAAATAAGAAAATATCGTTATGCTGATAATAGTAATTACAATTGTTTTTATGATTATTTTATGATTATTTTTATTATATTAGACTTTATTAATTTATTTAGTGATAACTGTTATTAAAATAAAATTTATTTCATTATAAATAAAACTGTGATGGAAATTTTAAAATTAAATTGTTATTTAAAATTTTTAAAGATATAATATTGACCAGATGTATATTTTCATCTTTTTTAATAATAATAATAATAATAATAATAATAATAATAATTATTATTATTATTATTATTATTATTATTATTATTATTATTATTATGTTTTTTGAGGATATCCACATTAATATTTTATAATTTAATTAATTATTTTATAATGATTAATTTAAAAAATAAACAATTTCATCTTTAATTATAATAAAATATAAACAAAGTGAAAAAATTTTGACCCGCAGTCTCATCCGGTATGGTTTTAAAATATATTACTTTATAAAATATATACGTAATTAGTATTTTAATTTTCTAAAATATATAAAAAAAATTTATATCAATATCGTTATCAATTAAAAAACTCCGCCTAAATAGTTTGCGCTTAATCAGTCCCAAGCCCGGATAAAGGAGGAGGGTTGCAGTAGGTGACAACCAGCGTAAAAATTTCATCACATCTTATGATATGGATTCAAAAGAATGTGAATTATACTAGAATGATTAGATCTTTAGAAGTAAATGAAGCACTTAAGAGAAAAAAAATGGATAAAGTCTGTGGACCCAATGGAATACCAATTGAAGTGTGAAAGTGTTTGGGAGATATGGGAGTAGCATGGTTAACTAAATTGTTTGATAAGATTCTAAATTCAAAGAAAATGCCTGATGAATGGAGGAGGAGTATTTTACTACCTATTTTTAAAAATAAGGGAGACATACAGAGTTGCTTAAACTATAGAGGAATTAAACTCATGAGCCATACTATGAAGTTGTGGGAGAGAGTCGTGGAACATCGACTACGTCATGATACTTCTATCTCTCCCAATCAATTTGGCTTCATGCCTGGTCGTTCAACTATGAAAGCGATATTTCTCATCAGAAGCTTGATGGAGAAATATAGAGATGCCAGGAAAGATTTACACATGGTTTTTATCTATTTGAAAAAGGCTTATGATAGTGTTCCAAGAGATGTCTTATGGAGAGTGTTAGAACAAAAGGGGCTATCTATTAGGTATATACAAGTATTGAAAGACATGTATGAAGGAGCAACTACTACTGTGCGCACAGTGGGAGGGGACAGAAGAGATTTTCCTATCTCAGTTGGATTGCACCAATGTTCAACTGTAAACTCTTACCTTTTTACATTAGTTTTAGATGAATTAACGAAACATATACAAGAGAGTATCCCTTGGTACATGATGTTTGCGGATAATATGGTTCTGATAGATGAGACACAAGAAGGAGTTAATAGAAAGCTAGAGCTTTGGAGAAGTACTCTAGAGTCAAAGGGCTTTAAGTTAAGTAGAACGAAGACAGAATACATGCATTACAAGTTTAGTGAAGGCCAAACTGGTGATAGGGAAGGAGTTAGTTTGGATGGAGTGATACTGTCCCAAAGTAATCACTTTAAATATCTCGGCTCAGTCCTTCAAGTAGATGGGGGATGTGAGGAGGATGTTAGTCATAGGATTAAAGCCGGATGGTTGAAGTGGAGACGTGCCACGGGAGTTTTATGTGATCGTAAGATTCCCAAAAAGTTGAAAGGAAAATTTTATCGTACAGCCATACGACTGGCCATGTTATATGGTAGTGAGTGTTGGGCACTGAAGGAGCCATATGTGTCTAAGATAAGAGTTGCGGAAATGAGAATGTTAAGGTGGATGAGTGGCCATACTAGACTAGATAAAGTTTATAATGAGAGTATTAGAGAAAAGGTAGGAGTGGTACCAATTGAGGATAAGTTGAGAGAAGGGAGATTGAGGTGGTTTGGTCATGTGAAGCGTAGACATACAGAGGCTCCAGTTAGACAAGTAGAGCACATTAGGGCGGAGGATAGAAAGAAAAGAAGGGGTAGACTTAAACTGACTTGGAGGAGAGTAGTATAACATGACCTAGAAGCATTACACATTTCTAATAATTTAACCCAAAATTGTTTAGAGTGGAGAAAGAGAATCCATATAACTGACCCCAAATTTTTGGGATAAAAGCTTAGTTGAGTTGAGTTGAGTATCGTTATCAATAAAATTATGTTTCTGTTCATTTGATTGTATAAGATTTTATGCAACTTTTTTAAGTACTATGACTTTAAAATTATTCTCTTGATTTTTTATATTTTTTAATAATAAGATAGTATTAAAATTACTAATCATAAAAATAAGTTATAATTTAAATACATCAAAACAATTTTAGATCATGCAAACACATAAAAAATATTAGAAAAAAAAATCCTAGTAAACCTATAACGTAAATTACAATAGAATTATAATAAGATTTCTAATAAAGTAGAATTGTTTTTAGAATAAAATTAAAATTTTCATTAATATTTTTAATTTACATTATTAATATTATTTAATATTTATAATAAAAAAATTAAGGACATTATAGTCCATTCAAAAGTTCGTCCCCTTATTTATACATTATATATATTATATATAGATATCTTGATTAATCAGAATTAAATTTGAAAATGAAATTTAAAATAATAATTTAATTCAATAAATTAAAATTTAATATTTCTTTTAAGGATTGGATATATGAAATTTTAGACTAATTGTTATTTGTAAAATTGACATAAGCCGAGTCAGTTGTGTCGTGGGTTGTGTAGCTCTCGGCCTGAATATCTGACGATCGACACAACCTGCGACATAAGCTAAATCGGTTGTGCTGCAGGTTGTGTCGCTCTCGGCCATTTTTACTCAACTTCAAAAAATTTTTTGCAATTCAACTCTAATCTCCTCCAAATGGCTACTCTGATCAAAATACATCAAATTTCTCCAAATTTAACCTAGAAAACAAATAAATTCCAAAAATTAAACTAAGAAGTGTGAAAATTGTAAAATTGACTAAATATATACTAATATCTATAATAATAGCTATGAACAAGGGTAAATTATGTGCAAAAATTACACCTAAATGATGATATAAAATGCATGCATCATTCGCCCATTAAAAAGAGTGGTTTTCAGCGTATGTAGTGAGATTATCACCTATTGTAGAGAAGGCCTTTGCCAATTGCTGAGGATTTAGCTCTGCTCATTGATGAAGAGCTCTTGCCCATTGCAGTTCCATGAAGGGAAAGTGGCTTTGGTCTAAGGTGGAGAAAGGACATAGAATTCAAGAGGAAAGAATTCTTGTCTATTGGTGAGAGGGCTCTTGCCCAGGTAGTTGAAGACACCTTTTGTGGTGTTATAGTTATAATAATAAATATATTGGGTTATGTCTAGAGGAGATTGAGAGAACTAATTAATATATTTACTATAAGTAATTTAATGTAAGGGTTCTCTTGGGTGTAATTGAAATGATGGATAGTATAGCTTGAATTTGTAATAGATGATTATATTTATCAATTGTGAAAGATGACATGTCTGTGGATGTAGCCCTATGTTGAATGGTTGTTTGATGTATTTGCTTTATTTTTTTTTTTGTAATTTACATGCTTCTACAGTGCACAATAGTATTTCTATTTCATTCAATAAAATCATTAAATTTTATTCCTCATTTCTTTAAATTGACAAATTTCATGCTCATTTTTAACTATGAAAGGTGGCATCCAACCTCACATTGCAACCATGCATACATGTACTACTCAATCACCTTAATACAAAATATACCTTTTTAATCCTTTGAAACCCTAATTTAGTGCATTGTCATTCTTTCTATTTTTCTTTTTGGTATCCATAAGGCCTTTAAATCTTTTGAAATTTCATTCTCATGCCTCTCGCTGTCATTTACATATACATATACTCAATGATAAAAAAAATAGATGCCTACAAATTAATATAAATAAATAAAAGAACATCACAATTTCTATCTAGAATCTCTCAAATGTGTTGCCAAAACAATATTATCATCATAAATAGATTTGATGATGATGATGATGATGATGACGACGACTTGAATTCTAAAAGCTATAGCATCTTTTTCCTGTTAAATCAAATGATGAGAAATCACTTCCATGAAGCAATAAGAGATTTGTAGTCTATCTTGTTGTATTTAAAGTGCGAAAAATTTGATATGCATCTTCAAGTTTGGCATATCAACAGTGGACACCTAGTATAATTGTGGGGGAAAAATCTAATTGGGAAGGATGTTAATTAGCACCCACAAATCTCAGGGGATTAAAAAGAAACTGTGGATTTTGAGTTTTGAGTGGAAGTAGAGTAAGATTTAAAGAAAGTTATGAACCTTGCAATTGTGGGTTTCTATTATAGCAGACACGCAAATTTAAGACACATACACAATCGCATAATTACACAATATGGAAAAGAGAAAAAGAATAACACAGGATATACATAGTTCGATCGTAACGTTTACATCCAAGGGAAAAATGAGAGAAAAAGTGTGACACCCCTTACCCGTTTACAGTGCAGCCGAGTAAGATATGTCACACAGTGTACCGGAACACCATATTTTATTCCAATTATTTTTATCCTTCCTTAATTTATTTCTTCATGGATATGAAGTGGAATTTGTAAAATTTAACTCATTTAAGTCATTCATTGAAATTATAAATTCATTTGGGGTTCTGAAAATTTTATAGAAAATCCGACGGAGTACCGACTAAAAATGGATAAAACAGTTCTTCGGAACCTGTGAAAAACAATTCCAATACATTTCCAATCATTCTCAAACTCCATTTGTATCAACATAATCTCAATATTCTCACAACTTCTTCTATTTGACATTCATTCATTTCACATGATAATCATGTTCAAATCATCAATAAATACTAAAATTTCATTTATAAACACAAATTTACAAATACTGACATTCATACCAAATTATATTACATAAGTTTCAATTTATACATGAGAAAATAAAAGTTTGATTACAAACAGTACAAACAATATAAAATACTAAAATGGGACCTAGTGTCCTACCAATGCACTGTAGCCTGTGAGGTGACACGGACACAATGCAGAACTGTGAACGGCCTCACCCAGTCTGTGGTCTATTGGGCTCTCTATCCAAATTTTCAGTACCTACGCATTGCAAAAGCAACGCACTAAGCATAAAGCTTAGTGGTGCCAATAATACAAGAAAATATAGTATGCAAATAAAAGTAAAAATTTCCTAGTTATTGTGTTTATAAGAAATGAAAAATTACTAACTTATTGTTTAATCGAAGGCTAATTACATTTTATGACATTAACTCCTTTCTAGCATTTTATTAATCGTTTTCTTAATGATTTTGAGCTTCTTTATTTTATTGTAATTATTCTTGTTCTTTATCTTGATATTTAATTTCCTTATTTTCTTTAATAATCAATTCAATTACAATTATACTTTTCTATGCCCAAGTAACCTATACAAATTGACCAGACTGGATAAACAGGTAAACTAGCACTGGGTACGAGGTACCTCGGGCCGTCACAACATCGGTCATAATGTGTCTCCCGGTGTGCAAATAGAATGGCTAATAAGCCATAAAAGCAATAAGGCATAAAGCCAAGTATAACATCATAATCAGTATAGCCATAGGCTATCATATCACAGAATGGCATGAAGCCATATATCATACGCAGTACTGCTATCAGAACCCTATTGGCATGCCAACCTATCCAAACCAATCACATTAGGCCTACTAGAGCATATTACAAAGTCATTTCTTGAATATTTGTACTTAACATGTAAGGTTACTATTCATTTGGTCATTTAAGTCAAAATATTGAATTTCTCATATATAATAGTTACATGAGTTTTAATCACATAGATTTACCACATTTTGGTTCCCAAAAGTGTTGGCATTAGTTGCCAATCCATACTTCTAATCATTGGAGAATAATTCAAAATTTCAGTTTTTGGGTGCTAGAGTTCATTGTTCCATTAGGCCATTCTACAGTGAGAATTTGGCCAAATATTCTTCATCAAAGTTGTTCCTTATTGTGTCTAGTTACATTTCTTTTTTTGAAGCACTCCATTTAGAGTTTTGTAGCTCAAGTTAAGTCCTAAAAACTATAACTGGCCGGATTGTAATTTTTTCAGAATTTCTGGGCAGAATCAATTATGCAGTTTTTTGTACACTGATTGTAGATAAGCTTTTGGATATGTTATAGTCAAAATTTGGGTTTATTTTCTTCATGAAAGTTGTAGGGCTATGTCTCAGCTTTCTACTGGTAAAAATCTCAGGTTAATTGGATGTAACGCCCTCACCGTAGGTAGTCCGTACATTTTACTGTTCTGACAACTAATGTCTGTTCAGATAGTCAAAATGTCTGGAACTACACCTAAACTATAGTGAGGAGGCATAAATTGAAGAAATAAATGTTAAGAAAATATAGGAAAAATTTAGAGAAAAATAAATTAAAGTTTAGAGAATTTATTAATCGGTATAAAATAATAAAAATAACCCGATATGCACCATGAAGGGCATTTTGGTCATTTCACCCCCTAGAGGTGAATTTTGACCTAAATGTCAAATTTAAAATTTAGAGAATAGAATAATTAACATAAATTAAAATTTCAAGTTTATGAATTTGAATTAGGAAAAAGAAGAAGAGAAAAGAAAAGGGAAAGAAAAGAAAATAAAGAGCTTATGACAATTTAAAATTTAAAGTATATATATATATATATATATGAGATAAGAGACAAAATCCCACCAACCCCAAGCCTCCATCTTCTTCTTCCCTCTTCTCTCTCTCCCTCTCTTTGAATCGTCCACCATGGGAGCTCTCTCCCTCCATTTTTATCTTCCCTAAAGCTTGATTTTCCAAGCTTTCTCCTCACCAAAACCCATAGACCCCTTCATTAAAAAGTTAGCCCACTCCATAAGGAAGCCATTGATAGTGAAAAGAAGAAGAAAAGTTGAAGTTTAACAAGTTACCCAAGAGGTTAGTGCCTAATCTTCCTTTCTTCCTTTATTAATCCTTGAGTTAAGGTTAAAATGAAGTGAAATTTGTAAGAAACTAAAAGAAATAGGTGAGTTATGAGGGGAGTGAATTTTTGGTACCCATGGTGAGTGATGGTTTTTGATGACTATGATGTATATAAAGTGATTTAATAATGTTGGTTGATGCATTTATAAGTATTATAAGTTGATTTACATTGAGATTTTATGAGGTTGAAATTGTGAGTTAGGGTTTGGCCTAACTTTGGTATTTTTGTATTATACCATACAATTGGGATTGTTGAGATGTGTTGATGATATTTAGAAGTGCCTTGAATGTCAAATTGAAGCAAAGAAGTTGGAGGAGAAATGAATTATTGGAAGTGCTATTTTCTGCAGGTTGTGTTTGTTGAGGGCAGTATACATTTTAGGCCATAAATGAAATTGTGTGACCCCAATTGGTATGTGTAACAGCCCGATCCTTCTCCAGTTAGTATTGTCCGCTTTGGCCCATGGGCCTCACGGATTTGTCCCTTGGGAGGTTTCATTCCCAAAAGCGCGCTGACCAGGTGAGGAAGGCTCCCACATATATGGCCCAAATCTTTTCTTCCCGTTTCCGATGTGGGACACGAAGTTTCCACCCCAGTGCGTAGCTGGTTGAACAAGCACGTCCCAACCCCATCCTTGGGTCGTGACAAGCCCACCAGCTTCCGCCTGGTGCGTCCTCGCACCACACACCGTACTAGAGGGAGACCAGCTCTGATACCAAATTGTAACAGCCCGATCCTTCTCCAGTTAGTATTGTCCGCTTTGGCCCATGGGCCTCACGGATTTGTCCCTTGGGAGGTTTCATTCCCAAAAGCGCGCTGACCAGGTGAGGAAGGCTCCCACATATATGGCCCAAATCTTTTCTTCCCGTTTCCGATGTGGGACACGAAGTTTCCACCCCAGTGCGTAGCTGGTTGAACAAGCACGTCCCAACCCCATCCCTGGGTCGTGAAAGTATGAGGCCAATTGAAGGTGAAACTAGACCCAAAATAGCCCATATTCTATGAAGAAATCATGCCCAAATTCTGTCCAAAACTTGACCTAAATACTGCCTAAATCCGGATTACCCTGCAACCCAACCCAGAAAATGACCAAATGAACAGTACGTGTTCATTTGGTCATAACTCTCTCTATGCTAGTCCAAATGACCTAAAATTTCACCCATGGAAAGTTTAGACATAGGGCTACACTTTTCATGAGGACCACTTAACCCAGTTTTGTATTTAACCAATTCAAATTGTTAGCAAAATTTGGGTCATCAAATCGCTAACCAGAAAATGACCAAATGAATAGTACGTGTTCATTTGGTCATAACTCTCTCTATACTGGTCCAAATGACCTAAAATTTCACCCATGGAAATTTTAGACATAGGGCTATACTTTTCATGAAGACCACTTGACCCAGTTTTGCCTTTAACCAATTCAAATTGGTAGCACAAGTTGGGTCACTAAAACTGCCAACCCAGAAAATGTCACAAAATACTATTCCTTTGGTATTTTGATCATAACTTGAGTTCTATAACCCTAAACTCAGTGATTCAAAAACTGAAATTCAAGTTTAAACATAGAGGAGTAATTGTTATGAAGGAAATGTGACTAAATAGACATCCCAACCTAGTCAAATTCCTAAATAAAGATAACACATTAACATGAACCTAAAGAAAGGTTCATGGAAAAAATGCTATATATGATAATTAAAATACTCATAAGGAGAATTAAATATTAAAAATGATATGGATATGTAAATTGGGACTAATGTCCTATTAATATGAAATTAATGGTACCAATGAACAGTACTAGAAAATAGTAATAGTGAACAGTGCTAAATTAATTAAAAATGTTTAATTGCCCATAGTATACCTAGACTTATTTATTTAGTTTGGATAAATTGGTATACCAATTAGGGACTACAGATAGCAGTACTGTCTATCGAGAAAATCATGAACTGATAATATATGTCTGGTATGATTGTTTTACAGGCTATATGCCTACTTACTGGCCATTGTGCCTACTTTATTTCTGGCTTTACAAGCCTGACAGCGGGTCTCGTGCCCGATAGCTGGCCTCGTGCCTGACAGACGTATACTGGATAGACATATGGTCTGTCTAACCAAGATACAACCGTACATCCAGTTTTTATAATTTGTTATAGGTTTCTTGGGCATTGATAAAAATTAATTAAGACTTAAAATACAATAAGTAATCATAAAAGATCCCGATAATGTTAATTATTTCCAAAGAGCAATAAAAATGTAAAAGACCCAGAAATTATGAGTTGCATATATTGTTTCAAATTATTAAATTATTGTTATTATAAATTATGCACAACTAAGCGTTCTGCTTAGCGCGTTGGTTTTTCATCGCATAGGTACTGGAGATCAGCCGCATCAGTCCCAGCAGCCGCAGCAGCACCACCAGTAGTGCACTGACAGAGCTCTGATCAGATCTGCTATTGTCCAGAGTCACCTCACCGGTCTTTTGTATTTTGATAGGGCCCATGTATAGACTAGTATTTTGGTTCATTATGTTTAGTCATGATGTAATTACTAGTTTATGATGTATTTCATTTTGGACTTGAAATGAAAACTTATAATTTATTATCTATGAATTTCCATATGAATGCAATAGATGACACTTCATTTTGAGATCTCATAAATAGTTGTGAATGATATGATAAAAGAGAATATGATATGGAAATATGTGAGATGACTATGAATATGTTAACAGGTGATAGTGGAAACCGTCAGATGCTAATAAAACAGAGGAGGATCTGTCCGGGTCTCCACAGAAATAAGATATATAAAAAAAAAAAAATTTCTACACTTAAATTACCTGATTTAAAGGACATTAAAATTTACAATAGACATGACAAGACAAGATAGGGTGCTCCGACACCGAATGTGGCACTTCTTGCTCGGCTATACAATAGACGGGTAAGGGGCGTCACATTGTGTAACACCCCCGTTGTATAGCCTGGTATATTTCACTGTTCCGGTGACCGGTGTCGGTCCGGACAATTAATGGGATTAGGGCCACACTTAAGACAACATGAGAAGCCATAAACACAAATAATTAGTAATGTTTAATTAGTTAACTACAAATAAGAAAAACAGAATATAAGAGGTTAAACGAGCCGAGAGTCACAGCGATGAGTGACCTCCTCGGGAACGACTGCAAAGTCATTTTAAACTCAAATTTCAAACCGTAAAAAGTGACGCTGCGGTCCTTAGGACCCTTATGAACACAGTGGAAAAGAGAAAATCACGAAAAAGAACTGTTAAGTCAGTCAAATAATTAGGTCAGGGAGCCGGAAGAAATATTGGATTATTTGCAAACCGGGATGAACCGGCGAGGGGCAATTTGGTCAATTGACCCCGAGAGCTGACTCCTGACATAACTGTCAAATAAAATCAGAGAAAAGAAAATTTCGGAATCGACAATAGAATTAAAGAACTAATAGAAAAATAAATAGAAAAAAAAAAGAAAAGGAAAGAAGTTAGAAAAGTCAAAGGTGATGTCATAAAAGAATTAATAAATTGAATTAATTAATTTGGATTTAAGGGTCTTCCATAAGCAAAATAGATAAAAGAAAAGAAAAAAAATTTTTTTTGATTACTTCATTCCTGTCACTCTTTCTACCTCATTTCTCTCATTTACCTTTCCACCATTAACACCCATTTCAAGCTTTCAAAAGCTTGATTTTATTTTATAAACTCCCTAACTCCTTTAAGTAAGTCTTGTTCTTGGACTTTGACAAGCATCTTGACAACAAAAAGAGGAGGAAAGAAAGAAGATTTTAAAAGGGAGAAATTCAACAAAAGAGGTTAGTGGTTAGTTTTTAATATTATGTTTAAATTCATAATTAAGTAGTTGAATTACACTAGAAATTGTGGAAAAATACAATGAAATAAATTGTTGAAGGACCAAACCTAAATTTTAGTCAACTAGGGTTTGAGGATGTGTATGCATGAACTTGGTGAATTTAAAGGTGTATGTGAGCTTATTGGTGTTGAATGATTAGCATTAAAACAATTAAGTGTGATTAATTACAATAATTAGATGAATTAGGGTTTGGAGGCCTAGGGTTTCAGGCAAATTTTGGAGAAATACATAAATGGCATGTTTGACCTATTGTGAAGTGAAATAGTGGTCAATTATGACCAAATGAATTGTGTGGGAATGGTAGGAAATTAAACCAAATTCGTAGGTCAATGGTCATGCTGCTGGCGGCATGACCAAACCCACTTTGAAGGACCAAAACTCAAATTTTACAAGTCTAATTGATATGCCACCAATTGGAGATGAAAATAGACATAAAAGAGCACAATTTTCATTAAGGAACCATTGCCAAAAACTGACCAAAACTTGGTGAAACAATTGACCAAAGTGAGTTGATAGCAGGCTGCCACTGCACTAAACTGACCAAATGAACAGTAACTGTTCATTTGGTCATAACTTGAGCTAGGTAGGTCAAATTGACCTGAAATTTTACCAGCAATTAGATATGATATAGACCTAAAACTTTCATGAAGAACACCAACCCAAATTATGCCATTAACTCATTCAAATCATTGAGCAAAGTTAAAATTTCTGTACTGAAATTCTGCAGATTTTTAGTTGAGCAGCAATGTTTGGATAGCTATAACTCTCTCTAGAAAACTCGGATTTAGGCGATTCTTGAACCGATGGAAACCTAAGACATAGTACAACATTTCATATGAAGAAAGTGAGACCAAATTATGAACTTAACTTGATCAAACAATTGACCAAAGTTGAACCTAAATTGCAGTATGAACAGTGCACGTGAACAGTAAACTTATTTTGGCCATAACTTGAGCTACAAAACTCCGATTGAGGTGATCCAAAAATGAGAATACACTTAAGACAATAAGGAACATTTTCTATGAAGGAAGTTTTGTCAAATTCCAACAGTAGATCGACCAATGGAATAGTGCAACTTCGGAAAACCAAAACCGAATATTGGCAATTTTGCCAAAATGACCTAAGCTTTAAACAAATGACCAAAACCAACAAGTTTGGTGACCAAAATGTGGTATGTGGGTGAAGTTGGAGTTCCCATACCTATTAAGCCTTAGAAAGTCAATAATTTGACTTGAATAGTGTAGTGAATAGTAACCCGAAACACAAAATTTCGAGAACGTCGAATTTAACACGTTAGAGTTAGGTAAATGTGAAGCTAAGTTTATTTTGAATTTATTTTAAGTTCTAGTACTGAAACATCGTAAAATTATGTGTTTCAGTTGAAAAGAATATCGGGAAGGAACTCGAGGAACCGAGTCAAGGCTAAAGGACGACTCATTTGAGGTTTGTGCACAATATTACTATGCTTTAAAAAAAAATTCATTGATTAAATGAATGAAATATGCATTTTATTGTTGCTTTGAATTGTTGAAAGTATTGTGACCTTACTTATGATGTTTTGATTCAAATTGTGAAAATTATTGTGTATATTTGAAATGATAATGTTTAGCAAATTGTTAAGATAAGTTTTAAAACCACAGTATCATGACCATATATTTGAACACCTCACTAGCACGACTAGTGGGGGTAATTAGTTTCGAATTTTGATTCCTTCTCTGGAGAAGTGTTGAGGTGTGCCAGTAGAAGAGGATGTGAATGGATATCCATATATTTGAGCTAGCTAGCCTTGTGACATGATTTCTCTTTAGCCTCTGGCTATCGAGATTCATGTGATTTCTCTTAGCCTCGGCTATTGAGATTCTATTTGTTTCAATGGCATGATTTAACTGTGGGTTTTATGAAATGTGTTTTGATACTTTGAAATAAACTTGGTTTACATGTAAAATCTTACAATGCATGATTGTATTTAATTTTCATGCTTAGTCAAATTTTTGAATGAATGTGCTTTAAGTTTTGCATAAAGATTATTTTAGTATATTGTGCACCACGAGTCCTAGTACTCAATGATAGCTTTATTGTCATTGCCGCAGATACAGAGACTAGAGGAGCAGAGATCGAGTCACGAGGTGTGTGAAGTCATCACTTGAAGTCTTCGGGTATAATTTATACCCTAATCAGAATATTTCTTTTGATGTATATATTGCACATAAATGTATGGACATGTACATGGGTCTTGAGCAAATTGTACAAAGTTTGTATAAAAGTTGTAATAAATTTTAGTTTGGACTTCAATGTAAATTTTAGTATGATGAATTTATAAATTGTTTATCTTGAATGGAATACGAATAAATGATATTGATGGATGATTTTGAAGAAATTATTGAACTTGTGAATTTGAGAAATTGATTGAGATTGAGTTTGAAATTGAAGTAGTGGTTGAGAAAAACTTTTAGAAGTGCTTTTACAGTATTCAAGAACTGTTTTCAAAATACAGAGGAAACTCACAAAATTTTTATAAAATTTATGAAAACTAAATTGGCCAAAAATATTAATTAGTTTTAATTTCAACTAAATGTTTTAAATACTTATTTGAAATGCTCACCACTTGTCAAAGATAAGAAAATTGTTTTAAAATCCCTTGTAGGGTACTTAATGAGTTATCGGTAGGTGAAGTTCGGTAGTTCATTAGGTATTCTACGGGATCATGTTATGCCTTACAGAGGGGTAAGGTGTGACATGTTTTAGTGGTATCAGAGCAAATTTTTGAAGTATGTTTTAACATATAAATTTGTGTCTTTTCTTTGTTAAGTACAACCGCTCAATGTCCATAATTGTTACATACGGCATTACATCATGAATATGAACTAACGAGGGAAATCTCCTTGTGTTATTTGTTCAGAGATACCCTAATTTCGCATCAAATGGAAGAAGGATCGCCAATGAGCAAATCACTGAAGCTGAGGCACAAGGAGAAGCCCCACTTTATCGAATGTTAGTGGGTCACAGACCATCCCCACAAATGCCGCAGCTTCCATCGCACAAAGCAGATGGTCGCGATGTTTCAACAAATGGTGGGGTATGCCTGCTCAAGCTCCACCCCAACCACCGTGGCACAACCATTGCCTCCGCCGCATGCTTTGATAATTTGCTAAAGTATGGGTCTGCTGAATTTTAGGGTACTGTGGACCCTTTAGAGGCAGAGCAATTGCTTGTAAGATTGTACAGAGTGTTTAAAAATTTGCACTGCCCTGATGAAGTAAAGTTTGAATTTTCTGTCGCTACTACAAGGGGATGCGTATGATTGGTGGAAGACCATCCCCACGCCTTGGTGAACCACCAAGCTGACCTAGGATGACTTCATCGAGAGTTCGCATGTAAATACATCCCGCATGCATATGTTGATCGAATCGCAAGAATTTTTGAGTTTGAAACAAGGGAACCGAATCAGAGTAGTATGAGAGAGATTTCTCAAGGCTAAGCCACTATGCTGGAAGCTTAGTCTCCACCCCCAGAGATAGATGCAAGAGGTTTGAGTCCGGGCTAAGGCAGAGTCTGAGAATGCAAGTTGTGGGTTTCAGATCTCAGAATTTTGCTGAATTGATCTCACAAGCCTTGGAATTAGAAAGGATAGAATCGAAGGGGCAAGTGAGGAAGGGTTCACAAGAGAAATCGAGAAAAGACAAGGGGGAAAATCAGTTGAACATAGTTCGTGCTACCTGGAAAGAGAAAGAAGTTTAGTGGACCCAGCAGGGGTCGGGTGGAAGATTTAGTAGAGGCAGATTTTCCGACAGAGACCCCTAGGTCCGCCAAGAATGCAGGGGTTCACACCGCCTACCGTGAGACTTGTGGCAAGATTCATGGGGAGTGTTATTGGGCCATTGGAGCCTGCTTTAATCATGAGGCAAGGGTCATTTAGCAAGAGACTGTACTAATGCTCCGAGATATGGTCCAGCTCCTACTACGCCGAGGATCTATTCGCAGTCCCCGCCCAGAGGTTCACAAGCCAAGGCAGGAAGAGGCAGAGGTAGAGGCACCGCCTCAGCAAATGGGGCACAATTGGTCACCAGACAAGGAAGTGCTTCAACCAGAATCTACGCAATGAAACAATGAGAAGAGGCGAGACTTCGATGTGGTTGCCGGTACATTCTCTATCTCTCGATCAAGAAGTATTTGTATTGTTTGATCCGGTTCAACCCATTCATATGTTAGTGCTAGCATAGTTTGTTCACTTGTCGCTCCATGTGTGCAAATGGGTTTTGAAGTGCTAGTAACTAGTCCGTTAGGACAAGAAGTCCGGTCAATAGAATCTATAGAGATCGCCCTTTGGTGATCCAAGGACATATTTTCCGTCGACTTAATTGAAATGCCCTTCAGAGAGTATGATATCATCTTGGGCATGGATTGGTTAGCCTGCATCATGCCATGATTGACAGTAGATCAAGACAATACTTTTGGTCTCCCTTTGTATGGTGATGTGGTAATACACGGGGAGAGGCATTTACTGCCATCAAACATCATTTCGGCTGCACTAGCCAAAAGAATGATCAGAAAGGGGTGTGAAGCATACTTGGCACATGTGATAGACACCCAGGTGGGGAGTCCAGCACTAAGGGACATCCTTACGGTATGTGACTTTCCGGATGTATTTCCTGATGAGTTGCCAGGATTACCTCCAAAAAGAGAGGTGCAGTTTGAGATTGATGTTATGCCTGGTGTGGACCCAATCTCCATAACACCATATAGAATGGCACCAACAGAATTGAAAGAGTTGAAAGTGCAATTGCAAGAATTGCTTGACAAGGGCTTCATCCGCCCTAGTGTGTCACCTTGGGGAGCGCCAGTGTTGTTTGTAAAGAAGAAAGATGGCACTCTCCGCTTGTGTATTGATTATCGGCAGTTGAATAAGGTGACAATAAAGAATAGATATCCATTACCCCGCATTGATGACTTGTTTGATCAGTTGAGGGGTGCAGCTGTGTTCTCCAAAATTGACTCGAGATCGAGTTATTATCACCAAGGTACAAGAGCAAAGTATTCCTAAATCGCTTCGTAACCCGCTATGGCCATTATGAGTTCCTAGTTATGCCATTTGTGTTAACTAATGCTCCGGCTGCTTTTATGGATCTGATGAACACTATCTTCAGACCATACCTCGACTAGTTTGTTGTGGTATTCATTGATGATATATTGGTCTACTTGAGGAATGCAGAAGAGCATGATAGACATTTGCGGATTGTACTGCAGACTTTGAGGGAGAAACAATATATGCCAAATTGTCAAGTGTGAATTTTGGTTGAAGGAAATATCTTTCTTGGGGCATGTAGTATCGTAAGAGGGCATCAAGGTAGATCCAAGTAAGATTGAAGTCGCCCTTAATTGGAGGCCACCTAAATGTCACGTAGATTCGCAGCTTTAGGTTTATCCGATACTACCGTAGATTTGTGAAGGAATTCTCCATGTTGGCATCTCCAATGACCAAGTTGATTAGAAAAGATGTAAAATTTCAGTGGACGGATAAATGCAAGCAGAGATTTGATGAATTGAAGAGATGTTTGACTGAAGCACCATTCCTAACTTTACGCACACCGGGTAAAGAATATACGATATAATGATGCTTCTCACAACGGGTTAGGTTGTGTGTTGATGCAAGATCGAAATGTCATTGCCTATGCATCACGCCACTAAAACCGCATGAGAGGAATTATCCGACACATGATTTGGAGCTTGTAGCCATTGTGTTTGCTCTTAAGATCCGAGACATTATTTGTATGGGGAGAAATGTTACATCTACGCATCATAAGAGTTTGAAGTATTTGGGCACCCAGAAAGAGCTGAATTTGAGACAGAGGAGATGGTTAGAGTTGATAAAAGACTATGATTGTCTGATAGACTATTAGCCAGGGAAAGCTAATGTTGTGGCTGATGCCTTAAGTCGTAAGACTATGGCAAATCTACAAGTTACTCCTTTGTCTTTGGTACATGAGTTGAGATCATTACATGCCGCTTTAGAGATTAATGATGATGGGCAACAAGAATTGCATGGCTTGTACAAACGGTGTTGGTTGATCGATTAGAATGGTCGCCGTAATGATCGAAGTATCGTAGTCGATGGAAGAAGTCCAACAGGCAAGAAACCGTAATTCTCAATCGGAGATGATGGTCTATCGCTACACCAGGCGTAATGTGTGTTCCTAATGATGTTGATTTGAGGCAAATCATTTTGAAGGAAGCACATGAGTCTCCTTTGCCATGCACTCGTGGCACAAAAATGTATAGGGGGCTAAAGGAGCATTACTGGTGGATGGGTATGAAGAGAGATGTGGCAGAGTTTGTGTCCAAATGCCTAACTTGTCAGCAAGTAAAGGCAGAGCATCAAGTACCCACTGGGTTGTTACATCCACTACCAGTACCAGAATGGAAATAGGAGAGAATAACGATGGATTTTGTGATGGGACTTTCGAGGACATAGAAGAGTCATGATGCAGTATGGGTCATTGTTGACAGATCGACTAAATCGCTCATTTTCCGATTCGGATGGACTACGCTTTAGAAAGATTGGCCAAGTTATACATCGATGAGATTGTGAGACTGCATGGAGTGCCAGTATCCATTGTATCAGACAGAGATCCTAGGTTCACTTCTAGATTCTGGGGTAGTCTTCAGAGAGCCCTAGGAACTAGATTGAACTTCAGTACTGCATTCCACCCACAGACAAATGGCCAGTCTGAGAGGGTAATTCAGATATTGGAGGACATGCTACGGGCTTGTGTGATTGAGTTCGAGGTTAGTTGGGATACACACTTGCCTTTGATTGAGTTTGCTTACAACAACAGCTACCAATCAAGCATTGGGATGCCTCCATATGAAGCTTTGTATGGCAGGAAATGTAGAACCCCGTTGTGTTGGGATGACGTGGGTGAAAGAAAGATGATTGGACTCGAAATTGTTCAACAAACTGAAGAGAAAATCAAGGTGATTTGAGATCGACTTAAGACTGCATCAGACCGTCAGAAGTCCTATATTGATTTGAAAAGAAGGGATATTGAGTATGCAGTGGGTGAGAAAGTTTTCCTCAAAGTTTCTCCTTGGAAGAGAATTATAAGATTCGGCAGAAAGGGGAAACTGAGTCCTCGTTTTATCGGGCCATATGAGGTTCTGGAAACAGTGGGTTCTTTGGCATATCGGTTGGCACTACCTCCAGAGTTGGAGAAGATACATAATGTCTTCCATGTGTCTATGTTGAGGAGATATCGATCAGACCCATCTCATGTACTACCAGTAGAAGAAATTGAAGTGAATCCAGACCTCACATATGAAGAAGAACCCATAAAGATTCTGGCTTATGAGGTGAAGCAGCTACGGAATAAGCAGATATCGTTGGTAAAAGTGCTGTGGAACCATCATTCGCCAAGAAGCTACTTGGGAACGAGAGGAGGACATGAGAAGACAACACCCACAAATTTATTCAGAGATTGATACTGTAAAATTTCGAGACGAAATTTATTTAAGGGGGAGAATTGTAACACCCCGTTGTATAGCTGGTATATTTCATCGTCTGACTGACTGTCGGTCCACAATTAATGGGATTAGGGCCACACTTAATACAATATGATAAGCCATAAACTCAAATAATTAGTATTGTTTAATTAGTTTACTACAAATAAGAAAAACATAATATAAGAGGTTAAACGAGCCGAGAGTCACAGCGATGAGTGACCTCCTGAACGATCGCAAAGTCATTTTAAACTCAAATTTCAAACCGTAAAGTGACGCTGCGGTCCTTAGGACCCTTATGAACACAAAGTGGAAAAGAGAAAATCACGAAAAAGAACTGTTAAGTCACCAAATAATTAGGTCGTGGAACCTAAGAAATATTGGATTATTTGCAAACCGATGAACCGCGAGGGCAATTTGGTCAATTGACCCCGAGTGACTCTGACATAATCACAAATAAAATCGGAGAAAAGAAAATTTCGGAATCGACAATAGAATTAAAGAACTAATAGAAAAATAAATAGAAAAAAAAAAAGAAAAGGAAAGAAGTTAGAAAAGTCAAAGGTGATGTCATAAAAGAATTAATAAATTGAATTAATTAATTTGGATTTAAGGGTCTTCCATAAGCAAAATAGATAAAAGAAAAGAAAAAAAAATTTTTTTGATTACTTCATTCCCGTCACTCTTTCTCCCTCATTTCTCTCATTTCCCTTTCCACCATTAACACCCATTTCAAGCTTTCAAAAGCTTGATTTTATTTTATAAACTCCCTAACTCCTTTAAGTAAGTCTTGTTCTTGGACTTTGACAAGCATCTTGACAACAAAAAGAGGAGGAAAGAAAGAAGATTTGAAAAGGGAGAAATTCAACAAAAGAGGTTAGTGGTTAGTTTTTAATATTATGTTTAAATTCATAATTAAGTAGTTGAATTACACTAGAAATTGTGGAAAAATACAATGAAATAAATTGTTGAAGGACCAAACCTAAATTTTAGTCAACTAGGGTTTGAGGATGTGTATGCATGAACTTGGTGAATTTAAAGGTGTATGTGAGCTTATTGGTGTTGAATGATTAGCATTAAAACAATTAAGTGTGATTAATTACAATAATTAGATGAATTAGGGTTTGGAGGCCTAGGGTTTGAGGCAAATTTTGGAGAAATACATAAATGGCATGTTTGACCTATTGTGAAGTGAAATAGTGGTCAATTATGACCAAATGAATTGTGTGGGAATGGTAGGAAATTAAACCAAATTCGTAGGTCAATGGTCATGCTGCTAGCAGCATGACCAAACCCACTTTGAAGGACCAAAACTCAAATTTTACAAGTCCAATTGATATGCCACCAATTGGAGATGAAAATAGACATAAAAGAGCACAATTTTCATTAAGGAACCATTGCCAAAAACTGACCAAAACTTGGTGAAACAATTGACCAAAGTGAGTTGATAGCAGGCTGCCATCAGACTAAACTGACCAAATGAACAGTAACTGTTCATTTGGTCATAACTTGAGCTAGGTAGGTCAAATTGACCTGAAATTTTACCAGCAATTAGATATGATATAGACCTAAAACTTTCATGAAGAACACCAACCCAAATTATGCCATTAACTCATTCAAATCATTGAGCAAAGTTAAAATTTCTGTACTGAAATTCTGCAGATTTTTAGTTGAGCAGCAATGTTTGGATAGCTATAACTCTCTCTAGAAAACTCGGATTTAGGCGATTCTTGAACCGATGGAAACCTAAGACATAGTACAACATTTCATATGAAGAAAGTGAGACCAAATTATGAACTTAACTTGATCAAACAATTGACCAAAGTTGAACCAAAAATCTGACAGCACCTAAATTGCAGTATGAACAGTGCACGTGAACAGTAAACTTATTTTGGCCATAACTTGAGCTACAAAACTCCGATTGAGGTGATCCAAAAATGAGAATACACTTAAAACAATAAGGAACATTTTCTATGAAGGAAGTTTTGTCAAATTCCAACAGTAGATCGACCAATGGAATAGTGCAACTTCGAAAACCAAACCAAAATTGGCAATTTTGCCAAAATGACCTAAGCTTTAAACAAATGACCAAAACCAACAAGTTTGGTGACCAAAATGTGGTATGTGGGTGAAGTTGGAGTTCCCATACCTATTAAGCCTTAGAAAGTCAATAATTTAACTTGAATAGTGCAGTGAATAGTAACCCGAAACACAAAATTTCGAGAACGTCGAATTTAACACGTTAGAGTTAGGTAAATGTGAAGCTAAGTTTATTTTGAATTTATTTTAAGTTCTAGTACTGAAACATTGTAAAATTATGTGTTTCAGTTGAAAAGAATATCGGGAAGGAACCCGAGGAACCGAGTCGAGGCTAAAGGACGACTCGTTTGAGGTTTGTGCACAATATTACTATGCTTTAAAAAAAAATTCATTGATTAAATGAATGAAATATGCATTTTATTGTTGCTTTGAATTGTTGAAAGTATTGTGACCTTACTTATGATGTTTTGATTCAAATTGTGAAAATTATTGTGTATATTTGAAATGACAATGTTTAGCAAATTGTTAAGATAAGTTTTAAAATCACAGTATCATGACCATATATTTGAATATCTCACTAGCACGACTAGTGGGGGTAATTAGTTTCGAATTTTGATTCCTTCTCTGGAGAAGTGTTGAGGTGTGCCAGTAGAAGAGGATGTGAGTGGATATCCATATATTTGAGCTAGCTAGCCTTGTGACATGATTTCTCTTTAGCCTCTGGCTATCGAGATTCATGTGATTTCTCTTAGCCTCTGGCTATTGAGATTCTATTTGTTTCGAATGGCATGATTTAACTGTGGGTTTTATGAAATGTGTTTTGATACTTTGAAATAAACTTGGTTTACATGTAAAATCTTACAATGCATGATTGTATTTAATTTTCATGCTTAGTTAAATTTTTGAATGAATGTGCTTTAAGTTTTGCATAAAGATTATTTTAGTATATTGTGCACCACTGAGTCCTAGTACTCAGCGATAGCTTTTATTGCTGTCGCAGATACAGAGACTAGAGGAGCAGCAGACTGAGCTGCTGAGGTGTGTGAAGTCATCAGCTTGAAGTCTTCGAGTATAATTTATACCCTAACTGTAAATATTTCTTTTGATGTATATATTGCACATAAATGTATGGACATGTACATGGGTCTTGAGCAGCTTGTACAAAGTTTGTATAAAAGTTGTAATAAATTTTAGTTTGGACTTCCTGAATGTAAATTTTAGTATGATGAATATATAAATTGTTTATCTTGAATGGAATACGAATAAATGATATTGATGGACAGTATTTTGAAGAAATTATTGAACTTGTGAATTTGAGAAATTGATTGAGATTGAGTTTGAAATTGAAGTAGTGGTTGAGAAAAACTTTTAGAAGTGCTTTTTACAGGTATTCGAAGAACTGTTTTCTCAAAATACAGAGGAAACTCTGTCAAAATTTTTATAAAATTTGTGGAAAACTAAAATGGCCAAAAATATTAAT
Source organism: Hevea brasiliensis (assembly GCF_030052815.1). Classification (NCBI taxonomy): domain Eukaryota; kingdom Viridiplantae; phylum Streptophyta; class Magnoliopsida; order Malpighiales; family Euphorbiaceae; genus Hevea; species Hevea brasiliensis. Next base: position 17,347,684 of record NC_079504.1, read on the forward strand.
TAGTTTTAATTTCAACTAAATGTTTTAAATACTTATTTGAAATGCTCACCACTTGTCAAAGATAAGAAAATTGTTTTAAAATCCCTTGTAGGGTACTTAATGAGTTATCGGTAGGTGAAGTTCGGTAGTTCATTAGGTATTCTACGGGATCATGTTATGCCTTACAGAGGGGTAAGGTGTGACACATTGGACCTTGCTACACTGAGCTATGATAAATGAAAGAACACTATTCATTTGGTCATTTTCCAGGGACTGCATATTGGTCACCTGGATTAGGTCAATTTTTAAAGCCACTTAGGTTGGTTTTATGGGACAGTTTCCTTCATCAAAGTTGTTGCATTTTGTGTCTAGTCTAACCTCCAATTGTCCTTGTACCAATTGGAGTTACCTAGCTTGAGTTATAATCCCAAGAGCACACTGGACCCAAAAGGTCCAGAATGCACACTTAAGACAGTCTAATTCTCTACATTAGTTAATGTCATCAATCACTCTATTTCCAATTCAAACTACACCAAATGGTCACTAAATGACCATAACAACATCATTTTATGTTCAATTACATCTACCCCCATATTTGAGTTTCAAACCCTAGCCCTAGAATTCCAAAGTTTCATTTTCTTGCACTAAACTCATAAACTAATGTTTTGAGTGATACAATCATATCAAGGGCAGCCTATTCACTCATTTAATCCAAAGAAACCATCAAAACCATAACAAATCCATGGCTGCCAAAAATAGGGTAACACCTTAACATATTTATTTTTAATGGAATTTCATATATCCTAGGTCAAATTTATCATTCTAACAAGAATTTAAATGAAAGAGTCAAGGAATTGGACACTAACCTTGACTTAGTCACTTTCCAAGACTTCAAAACTTCACTTTCTTCCTTTCTTTTTGCTGCCCAAAGCTTGCTCTAGGTGCGAGGATGAGTTTTAGTGAAGCAAGCTAGTGGTTTTATAGTGTGTTTGTATGAGAATTCTAGTGAGAAGAGGAGCAACAATGGAGGTGTGTGTAGAGAAAGAAGTATCTCGGCTGAATGAGGAAGAAGATAGCAGAATTTTTTTCTTTAATTTGACTTCTTTTTCCCATTTTAAATGAATTTAAGTGTGTTGTTAAATTATAACTGGGTGGGGGCATTTTAATGACATCATGTGATGTAATAATTCCCAATTTCTTTCATTTTATTTTTCTTTTCTTTTCTATTCATTTTCAATTCAATTTTTAACAATATTTATTCATATTTTATGTCATAATAATTATTTACTTAACTGGAGAAGTCAGTCAAAAATCATCTCCGAAGACGAAATGACCAAAATGCCCTCCGTTTGGCTTATTAAGCCAAAATCGTCTGTACCGATCGAAAAATTTTTCTAAACCTTTTCTTGGCATTCTAATGCCATAGAAACCTCAATGACTCTTCTCTGGAGTCCAAAAAATTATTTCATGAATTTTCTCCCTTGTTTAGGGCTTCTAGCTGCGAAGACCGCAACTTCCCACTGGGTTACCCATCACTAGGGCCCCGGCTCATTTAACTTGGTTGTATTTTATTTTTAAAATTTTTCCTTAATTTTTCTTATTAATATTTGAGTTAATTATGGCTCCTCACTTTAGTCTAAATATTTTTCCAGACGTTCTAACTGTCCGGACAGAAATCGATCACTGAAACAGTAGAATGTACGGAATTGCTACAGTGAGGGTGTTACAAAAAGTTTCACCATGATATAAAAAAAATAATATATAATCACTCAGAACTCTTAAAATCTAACCCTATTGTGTTTTTCTGAATATCTCACACATCTACTACAAAGGGCAAAATATCTCTCAAATCTCATTGGCCCGTGCCTTCCGCTACTATCAAAGACCTCACTTTTTATTCCAATTGGGTTATAGCGCAAAACTTTCAAGTCGAGTTACCATTCGGATTTATGAAAACATATCAAAAATTCAAGTCACATAACAAAACAATTTCATTAGTTAGCTATTGATAGAGTGGTCCATAAATCATATTTGCAGGGGCAGCATAGCATCCGTCTAATCTAAAATATTTTACAACACTGCTACATCATGGATACAAAGCAACAGTGGAAAACTGCTGCCATATATATGTTTAAACTGTAACCATTAGTTAATGGCAGCAGTTTAATAACCACACATCTGCTTTAGCTGTCATTACATAAAGTAATGGTTTGATTATATTTTTACAATGGATAAAATCATTACCTTAAATAGGTATAAATCATTGTTATTGTTATAATTTTAATAGCAATTTTTTGTTAAATTTTTTACATAATTTATTAATTTGTTTGTAGGGGTTTTAAATTGTTATAAAATTATTACTATATATATAAATGCAACAGTTTTATAATTGCTATTAAGAAATCGTTACCTTAAATCTATTATGCAATAGTTTAGGCATGGTAGAAAAGATCAATCATATTGTAAAATACCAACCCAAGCCAAGTTCATCAGAATTCCTGAATATGCTTTCAAATGCCCAAGTTCAAGCAAAGTGACAAATAATTAATTTGTTAATTATCATGAATTTATTATTCATGCGTCATGCGGACGAAGACCTTGCTACATCCGCATGAGATCTGAGCTCAATTCGAATACCCCTCCTGCCCTTCTGAGCCACATCGAATGTATCTTGTCCCCTTAAGGGCTTTCAAGGAAATTATCTTGTCCAGGAACAAAAATTCTGTAAAAGGAAAGAAGACTTATTTGGGTAAACCTGTTATTAAGTGTGTGGATGTGTGGGCTGCTGAGACTGACAAAGAAAGCATCCTATAGCACATGCCTATGTTCATTGACATGTGGGAATGGAGACGCAGTCTATTGGGTCCTTTTTTGGTGCACATATTAATTAGGTAAAAACTTATAGTATTGAAAAAGCTTCAAATGTTAAATGAGGATATCATTGAATGGAATGAGAAAATTGTTACAAGCCAACCAACTCACATGCTGGGATTACTACAACACTGACAAGATTCCTTTGCATCTTCATTATTGTCCCTTCTCTTCTTAAATCTTTTCTTCTTCCTTTATTTTCTTATTTATGTGTTTTTATTTTTTTTTCTATTTTCTTTCAATAACTCTTAATTTGAGCTATTCTGAAACAGATATTAAAAATTTATTATTAAATTTATTCTTATTGATAAATCTTGAATTTATTTATTTAAATTATCATATTTTATCTTATTTTTACAATGGTCCCTTCTATTATAAGTTTCAATTTTTAATTATTATAAATAAAAATATCATCATTAGTTTTATTTGATTGGAGATTTCAATTCTTAATTTATAGATATGTATCATCTACCAATGGAACTTAGTGGTGTGGTATATTTCTCTATTAATGCATAGTGGCTTCAACTCATCCATATACGTTATATGCGTCAAGTTTTTAGAAAAACAATTCAGATATAAAACATCTAGAAAGATTATTTTATTGTACAAATCACACAAATAATCAGTGGCTACTTAGAAGATATATATTTTTTTTGTCAAGATCTTCAAGTAAAAAGATATAATATCATTATATTAACAGATCACTGTATTTTATTGTTTATATTTATAGAATAAAGAATGAAGAGCCATTGTAGTCAGCTTCAAAAATCTTGGCATGCTTGGTTGCTATCTCAAGATTCTTGTCTGTAATTCTGCTCCTCCTTTTGATTCATTCTGCCAACGCTCAGTTAGTTGTTTCTTGCATCTGTTGGGCGAGCATCTAATCCAACTACCACTTGGATTGCTTAACTATGGATATGAGCATCTAATCCAACTACCACTTGGATTGCTTAACTATGGATATGCACTATTCGGACCAAGCCAAGCTATCTAATACTTAGACCAGTCATCCCTAAACTTCTTTGACTCTTTGACTAAGTGCTGATTCTTTGATTCGGTTTTGGACGGGTTGTATCAATTGTTTTTCCTATTAAAATGAAATAACCGTTATTTGCTTTTAATTATTTTGAAAATAACTCTTCAATCCTTTATTTGAATCAAAATCCTTCAAAAATATATATATAAGATAAAATCGATTTAATTCTAATTTAATATTAAAAGGACAAATGAGGAAAGGGTGATAATACAGTAACCTGCAATTGCAAGTCCTCTATGACGCCATGTTGTGGGCTGATTATTCACAAAGTAATGAACTCCCACAGAGGCAATGCACAACCTATTTATCCAGTTAATTTTTCTTTTTTGTCTTCGTTTTGAAGCATCAAGGTCTTTGAAATGAGGCGACAATCTATTGAAAAAGAAGAGGGGTGGTCCAAGATTTTTGGCCATGGTCATCTGATAAGGTTAGGCCACAGTTAGCCAACTGGCATTGCTATTTCAGTAATATTACTGCTGCAATCTTGGGTTTTCTTCTTGTCTCTTGTTCATTTACTTTGCTCATGATACAAGTGGGAAAGCTACAAGGGCAAGTCTTATATGCTCTAAAAATATTGGATTAGGGTAAAAAATTTATTCCTGATCAGCTTGGCTCAGCCTTCCTTAACTGAGACTTGCCTAAATAATAGCATGGTAATTTAATGCATAAATTAAATTATTGCAAACATATATGCTTAATTATCGATTGCATCAATTTAGTACATCAATTATTGTTCATCTATGGCACATGTATTAATTTAGTGCAAAACCTAGCAGTGAGAAGTGAACTCTCTCTCTCGTCCTTAAAACACTTCTCTCTCCCGTGTTTTCTTCTTACAACCTAATTAAGGGCTTTTGTCGACCTTTCCTTTGCCGGCAGTGGTCCTTTACTCATCTTTTCTTTGTTTTTTCAGCTATTTTCCTTGTGAACAAGGTAGTTCTTTCAGATCTATGGATTTATTTAGTTTTCTTTCTTATTTGTGGAGTTGGCCTCCTATGGTTTTTGATTTTTGTCCTCTTTATGGGATTTCTAAACTTAAAAGAAAAGTTATTTCCACATTTTTTTGAAGAAACTTGCTTCAACTTACCTACTGGATAAGAAAATTTTCAAGCAAAAATTAATATGAGCTTATGTGATGCCACCAGATTGTAGATGGTAGAGAACCTTTGGATTGATCTACTAGGAGATCAATGCTTTTTTCACCCGTTTACAACATTGTTGTATGCAAAGATAGATATAAAAAATCTATGTTTTTATTCTCTAGATCTTTGCAATGAGTATCTATTTTTTTTTTCTACCTTTTTTTTATGATTATAAATGTATGGGTAAGCTATTTTTTTTTTTTTTTGTAAAGTTTTATCCCATCTGTACTCTCTTAACATGAATGAATGAAATCTTTCACCTTGAAAAAAAGAATTAGTGCAAAAAAAGGAACAATTGGCAGCCATGTCCATACAAAGCTTATTTTAGTATTTGGTGAATAAATATCCATTGCAAACTTAATTATTTTTTTTGTGGTGACTAATCATCTCAAAAATAAATAATGTTTTTTAAGAAATTATTTGATTGGCTAAGCATAGATGGCTCAGCAATCAAAGAAAGGGAATGCTGCAACCTCTCAAACATTTTTATATCTTCTTACATAAAATATCAATTCAATAGAATTATGTTTTATCATATAAAAACTTAAAAAAGGAGCGTAAAATATTTTCTTAAAAAAAAATAATTAAATCTCTAGTTTGTTATATATATAAATTAAATCGTTATAAATTACATGATTAGAGAATATGTATACTCGGAAATACACTTGTATCCATGATTTTCTGTGAGCAATCAAGAATAGAGAAAAGGAAGTGAAAGGGTAGGTTCACAACACCCAATATCCATAGCGTTTAAATTCTATCTGAATTCTATCTAATATTAAATGGGGGTTATCAGAATATATATGTGTGTGTGTGTGTGTGCGCGCGCGCACCAACAAAATCTCCAAAAAAAAAAAACTGAATTTAAATGGAATATGTGACAAGATATGTCCAAAAACAATAGTCTAAGCATTCCATAAAAATGCTAACCCAAATGTAACATAAAATAGACCCCCACAAAACCAAAACATCATCAAAAGTTTTCACTACACCCATATGCATAACATGCTTCTGAAAAACACTAATGGGTGAAGTTTTGGTTAACGGATCCACAATCATTCGGTCTGTAGTAATATGTTCAATTCGAGTCTGTGATTCACGAATCTTCTCTCGAACAAATAGGAATTTAATATCAAAATGTTTAGTTCGACTAGAATTCCTGTGATTTTGAAAGAAGCAAATAGCAGGAGCATTGTCACAATAAATGTCAAGGGCCTTGAGATGCTCTCAACAACAAGCATACCAGAAATCAATTTCTTTAACCAAATAGCTTGAAAAGTGGCCTCATAACAAGCAACATACTCTGCTTTCATAGTGGAGGTAGCGGTAAGTGTCTGTTTGGCACTCTTCCAAGAAACAGCTCCTTTAGACATCATAAAGATGTAACCAAAAGTAGATTTTCTATCATCTAAACAACCTGTAAAGTCAGAATCAGAGTACCCAATGATTTGCAGATTACCACATCTTTTGTAAGTCAACATATAATTCTTAGTACCTCATAACTTTATTTGCAAACTTTCCAAAGGACTCCAACCAGATTACTCAAGTATCTACTAAGGACACTAATAGCAAATGCTATATCAAGATGAGTGCATACTTGAGCATACATCAAGTTCCCAACAGCACAACTATATGGAATTTTTTCCATTTCTGTTCTTTCCTTGTCATCCTGAGGACACTGAGCTTTAGAGAGTTTCTCACTTGATATAACAGGTGCAACAGTAGAGGAGCAAGTGTGCATGTTAAATCTCTTAAGAACTCAATCAATATAAGTTCCTTGAGACAAACCCAATATGCCCCGAGACCTGTTACGGTGAATCTAAATACCCAGAACGTATGTGGCCTCGCCAAGATCTTTCATGTCAAAATGGCTAGAAAGCATGTATTTTGTCTTGTTCAAGAGATTGATGCTATTACTGGCAAGAAGAACATCATTAACATACAACACTAGAATAATGAAATGGCTCCCACTAACCTTCTAAAAGATGCATTGATCGGAAGCATTCTCCTCAAAACCAAGAGAAGTCAAAACTTGATCAAACTTTAGATACCATTGTTTAGAAGCTTGTTTCAACTCGTAAATGGATCTTTTCAACTTGCACACTAAGTGTTCTTTACCAGCTTTTATGAAACCATTAGGTTGAACAATATACACATATTCATACAAGTTTCCATTTAAGAAAGCTATTTTACCATCCATCTGGTGGAGTTCTAAGTCATAACGAGCAACTAAAGCCATAATCACATGAAATGCATCTTTAGTAGACACTGGGGAAAACGTTTCTGTATAATCTATACCTTCCCTCTAATTATAATCTTTTGCTACTAGTCTGGCCTTGTACCTTTCTGTTTCACCTTTGATTCCATGTTTGGTCTTAAAGACCCATTTACAACCCACAGCTTTACAACCATATGGTAATTCAATAAGATCCCAGACTTAATTATGATACATAGAAGATAGTTCATCCTGCATGGCTCTCATCCATTCTGAAGAATTTGGACCACATATAACCTCCTAATAAGAAATAGGATCAGAAATATTAGCACTATCAAACTAGTGTCCTTGTAAATAGACCATATAATAATTTGATATTGTAGGTCTACGAATCTTCTGAGATCCCCCCAAAAGGTACAACTTCATCAATTGTATTAGGCCCCTTAGCATTTACAACCGATGGTTCTAAATTGACATCAATAGGATTCTGAACTTCATCATTGCCCTCAGGAGATTAAAATCTACGGAGGAAGGCAGCAAAGGCACAAGAAAGACAACAGTCTCATCTCTAAGATCAATAACAAAAAGTATTTGACTCCTACTATCCATCTCATCCTCAAAATAAATAGCATAAACTGATTCAATCACTCTAGTAGAATGAGTTGGACAGTAAAATCTACTACCTCTAGAACTTATATAATAACCAATAAAGAAATCACTAACAGATTTAGCATCTAGCTTTCTGATCTAAGGGTTATATGGCCCCACTTCTACCTTACAACCCCATACATGAAAATGTTTCAAATTGGGCTTCTTACCAAACATGAACTCATAGGGAGTCTTAGGCACTGATTTACTAGGAACCTGATTGAGAATGCACACAACAGTTTTCAAGGCATCACTCCATAAAAATTCTGGTAAAGAAGAATGACTAAGCATACATCTCACCATGTCCCTCAAAGTACGATTTTGCCTCTTTGCAACCCCATTTTATTGTGAGGTCCTAGGCATGGTGTACTGTGCCTCAATCCCACATTCTTATAAATACAAAGTAAAAGGACCAGGATTTCTACCAGTCTCAATATAACTGCCATAATACTCACCACCCTTATCTGACCTTACACATGTAATCTTCTTCCTAGTTTTCAGTTAATTGTAGCCTTAAATGCTTTAAAGGCAACCAAGGAATTAGAATTCTCATAAAAAAGATCAATCCAACCATATCTAGAATAGTCATCAATAAAAGTGATGTAGTATTTAAAACCTCTCATAGCAATAGGAGAAATGGGTCCACAGATATCTGTATGAATCAAATTCAACACACCTTCACTTCTAATTGCCCCTTTATTTCTAGCCCTAGTAGGAAATTTTCCCTTAATGCAATCAACACATGTATTAAAATTAGAGAAATCTAGACTATGCAAGACACCTTGTTTAACCATCCTTTCTAAACTTTCCCTAGAAATGTGACCCAAACGTCTATGCTATAACATTGAAGAGTTCTCATTAACTTTTTGATGTTTGTGCCCAATAACAACATTGATAGGAACACCAACAGATTGAAAGGAATAGAATTTAAATCCAACATATATAAACCATTACATAAAATAGCGAAACTAACAATATCAGATTTAAAATAAATAGCAATTTTTTCATTGCCTTGAAAAAACACATAACCACACTTATCTAAAATAGAATTAGAAATTAAATTTCTCCTTGAAGAAGGAACACAAACAGTATCATTTAATTCCAATACATGTCCAGAAGATAAATTCAAAGAAACAGTCCTATGAGTTCTACTATTGCAACTCCATTAACTCCTAAAACATACTAATCCTTTTCACTTGGCTTCCTCACATTTTTGAACCCCTGCAAGGAATTTAAAACATGAATGGTAGCACCAGAATCCAACCACCAAGAATTTAAAGGAACATCAACAACATTTGATTCAAAACATACTAGAGCTAGAGGGGTAAGTTCTAGACTATTACCTTCCTTCTCATTCTTCTTCTTAAGCATAAAATAGTCCTCCAACTTATGGCCAGGCTTCTTGCAATAGTTGCACTTATCTTTGAAGGGCTTCTTCTTAACTATTAAATTATGATTATGCTTACCACCATTCTTGTTCTCAAATTTAGCTTTAGGCTGCTTATCCTTTTGAAATTTCTCATTAGTCTTGCTACTAGACCCTTGAAAAACATAATTAATAGAAAGGAGTATTCCCTTTCCTCATAGATTCCTCTTTTTGGCACACAATGGCTATCAACTGATCAACTGTCCACTCCCTTTATTGGGAGTTGCAAGAAGTCCTGAGAATTTTTAATTGGCGTGGAAGAGATTCAAGAATGCGCTAGACCAGAAAACTCTCTACCAAATCAAGATCAAAAGACTTGAGCTTGTTAAAATAACTTATAAGTGTTATAATGTGTTCCCGTACACCACTGACACCATCATAGTGGGTGTGCTCCAGTAAAGAAAGATAATGACTCTTTTGAGCCTTATCAAACTTTTTAAACTTTTCAAAGAATAGCTCACAGAAATTTCTTAGCGCCTCCTTATCAAGAATACCCTATCTTATGGACTTATCTATAGTATACTTCATCACCATTAAGCAAACCCTACTAGAATTTTGCCACTTCTTATGATAAGTCTTTTTAGCAACAGTGAATTCATTAATAAGTTCAGCATGTGCATCAACCCTTAAGGCTAAATTTAGTTGGGCTATTGCTAGGTACATGCTCAGAGACTCTTTCCAATCATCAAAATATTAGAGCCATTCAGAGTTTTCACAGTAAATAATTGCATAGAAACAACAGCTGGAATAAAACAATAGAGGAAACATGAATTATGTAATAACATAATCACAAAACTAAAGTTTTCTTTTAGATCCAGTTAAGAAAGCAATTATATGCAAAACTGTTATTTATTAGAATCCTGCCTAAGGGTCCCGGATTACAATAAAATAAAGAAAACTCATTGAACTCATAATATATATATATATATATATATATATATATATATATATATATATATATATATATATATATATATATATATTAGCATCTTTAATACTTTTACACCGATAGGATATTAAAAAATATTAAAGACTATCAACAAATTACATTATAACCAACAATAACTTATTATATTAATAGTGTTATACCGATGGGTATATCCACTATTAATGTAATCCAAATAACTTTTGAAATCCATGGAATAAATTTTTAAATAAATTAACAAAACAATTTTATGACTAGTTCTATGATAGTTGAGCTCATAATCATAAAAGTGTTTATTATAATAAGGAATACTTGTCCCACAATAAAAGAAAACAAAATGAAATACGTCAGACCAAGTGAAATTAACAGGGTTACAAAATTAAACTACTTGGAACTACGACACTGTTACAAGAAAAAGAAAACAGTCCCTAGGAGAGAAGAACAGCTAAGATGCAATCGGAGCCATAGCTACAACAAGAAACATCAACACAATGGCAAAATTCCACTCCTGCATTAGCAACAAAATCCCATCTATGATGGAGTCCCCCTGCTCGATCAGACTACATTTACATGCTTCAAACCTCATAGAGCAAAATCGATTGCATGCTGTGTGACAGCAACAAACTAAAATTTCCATGTGAACCTTGGATGCTTGCCCTATCAACCTTGTATCAAGCAAAGGAAGAAAAGAAAGTTATGCAGAGTTATGGTAGAGCTGTTAGTTAGAAACAAAGAATTCGGATGTACTTTCTTTATGCTGTTATATTCTTGCTCTCGACAAAAAGAAGAAAGCAAGAGTCTTTCACTACCAGAAAGCAACAGTCTAGAGTGCTGGATTTATTCTCTACATTTTACTTTGTAATGTCCCATCTTTCTGGACAGAAACTGAGCAAGGGTTAGCATAGGCAATTATTCGCTCTGTAATTGATTTCAAGAGTGACCCTTGGCCTAAAGTTTCTGATAATGCAAAGGACCTGGTGAAGAAAATGCTTAATCTTTATCCTAAGCTATGACTTACGGCTCAGCATGAACATCCTTGGTTACAAAATGCAAAGAAGGCTCAAATGTCTCACTGAGTAAGACTGTAAACGCAAGGCTAAAACAGTTTTCTGCGATGAACAAGCTGATAAAAAGAGCACTTAGGGTGGTGGCTGAGCATTTGTCAGTGAAGTGGTAGGCTTAAAGGAGGCCTTTGACATGACAGACACTGCCAAAAGAGGCAAGATTAATATTGAGGAACTTAGAATTGGGTTGCAAAAGCTTGGCCGGCCAATTCCTCATTCAGATCTTCAAATACTAACGGACTTTGCTCATATAACAGGTGGCTAGCTGGTTTTAGTAACTAGCTACCTGATTTCAGTAGCTAGTTTTAGTTGAGCAAGTGCCATTTGTCTTCTATCCGTTGTAACTACCTTCAGAGATTGTTACTTCCTGCCTTTTATATAAACCTTGTTATTGCTTCAATAAAATCTAAGTTTCCATTCTCCACTTTCAATTCTTGTTATGGTATCAGAACTACATCTGAGATTTATTCTTCGATTTCTCATCAATTTTTCTTCATTTTCTATTTGTTTCTCCTTCGTTTCTTGATAAAATTTGTTAATCAGAGTTCATGGCAGCTGAATCTTCTTCTCGATCATTGAACCCACCTCCAGATCTGATCACCTAACAAATCAATCAAATCCATATTTTCTTCATCCCAGTGAAAATCCAGCCTTAGTACTTGTTTCTCCACTGACCCAATTGTCATTCATGGGCAAGAGCTATGACAATGGCGTTGCAGTCCGAAAATAAACGTGAAGTTTATTAATGGTTCTCTCAATATGCCTGTAAATACCGATCCTCTGTTTTCAGCCATGGAAATATGTAATAATATGGTGTTATCATTGATAATTACACATTAATTGTCACATTCAATTGCACAAAGTATTCTTTGTAGATCATTCAATTGCACAAAGTATTCTTTGTAGATATTTTTCGCATTTTAGATTTCCAAGAAGAACTTTATGATTTTAAGCAAGGTGACCTTTCCGTTACTGATTATTTTACCAATTTAATACAATAAGGTCCCCAATCATGCTTTTAGAATCCTTGCCTTCAATCAAAAAGGTGTTTTCTTTAGTAGTCCAGAAAGAAAGGCAGATGATTTCTGAATTATTGTTGAACCTAAGATTCTTGTCAATAAAACCAATAATGTGCCGCATAGTCATATCAATTTTCACTAGCCACCATGTGGAAGAGGCACTGGTAATTTTTCTCAGTTCACGAGTAACAGAAGGTCTGCTAATCAAAATGATAACAAGATCTACACATAGCCAAGGGATGCAGAAGAGACTTGTTATGAAAAACATGGTTTTCTGCCTGGTTTCAAGTTCATAAATTCTTTTGGTTCTACTATCAACAAAATCAAAGTGCTGATCAAGAAGCTGAGAAATCTGCTGGTTATTAAACATCACACGGTAATCTTGAGGCTACAGGTTTTACTTTTGCTCCAGATCAGTGTCAACATTTGCTAGCCTTATTTCAGCAATCTGATCCCATCCAACCTTCCCGTTTAACTAATCAAGCAGCAGTCCCATCATCAATCCCATCATCAAGTAATCAAGTAAGCAGCTTTTATGATTATATATAAAAACTTTGATTTTTGGAACTTGGTTGTAAAAATATAATACTTTAAGATTTCTAACGTTGGTAACCCTTTTACAGATTAAAATTATTAGATTTTTTTCAAAGGAAATACAAATTGTAATAATGTTGCTAGTCCAAGAAAATAAATTAATATTTTCAGAATATATAGTAAATTTTTATTTAAATAATGGCGTAATTTAGCTTATATATCATAGCCTTTTGATTAATTTCCAATAAATTTATCATTCATAGTTAAGAATTGGAAATGCCAATTTTGATATGAAACATTCTAGTGTTCAAAACTAATTATCCCTTTGACAAATTAGAATTAATTTAATTTTTAAGGAAAGGCAAATTAAAATGGAAGTTAATACTGAAATATATATATTTCATACAAAGTTAAAAAAAATACACTAGTGATAATGTTATTAGTCCAAGAAAAGAAATTAATACTTTTAGAATATATATAGTAACATTTTATTTAATTGACGGGATAATTTACCCTATATATCAAATCTTGTGATTAATATCCAATAAACTTATTATTCACAGTCAGGAATTGAAATTGCCAATTTTGATCTGAAACAGGCTTGTGACGAAAACTTTTTGTCCCTTTAACAAATCAACATCAATTTAAATTTTAAGGAAATACAAATGGAAATGGAAGTTAACATTGAAATATATATATATATATATATATATATATATATATATATATATATATATATATTTATAGAAAGAATAAAACAAATAGTAATAATGTTATTAGTCCTTGGAAAAAAATTAATATTTTTAAAACATATATGGTAACTCTTTATTTAATTGATGGAATAATTTAGCCTATATATCATAGTCTTGTGATTAATATCCCATAAAATTATCACTCATAGTTAGGAATTGGAATTGCCAATGTTGATCTGAAACTTGCTTATGACGAGTATTATTTGTCCCGAGGAATCAGAATTAATTTAAATTTTAAGGAAATATAAATTCAAACGGAAGTTAATATTGAGATATTTACTTTTATTAATTTTTTTCCCTAATGTGTTTACACTCGTTATGCATATGCATTACTCAAACTTTCTTAATATATAAATTTTTATTAATTTTTCGTATGTGATATAATATTCTAATAATATAATTATTTTTAATATTTAATTAAATTTAGTGCTTTATTTTAATAGTAAATTGTGATGTGTATACTAGGTAAAGTTAGTTTATATATTTTTAAATTTTTTAAATATTTAATTTACTAATTTTAAGCAAAATTAGACTGCAACTTTATATCGTGTTATATTGAATTATTATTTTTTTTAGCAGCATAACAACTATTAATGAATAAAATTATATATTACTTTAATAAATTTAAAAATCACCATAATGATAAAAATAATTCAATTGCATAGTAAAAATTATAAAGAAAATCTCATTACTATAAAATATTAAAATTATCACAAAGTTGAAAATAAACAGAAAATCAATAATAGTTAATTATAAAAAAATTAATTTGGTAATTAACTACTTATTTAATTTTTTTTTCAACTTTTTATACACACTCGTGATTTTATTTTTATTTTTTTTTCTATTAATCTTTTATATATATTATAATATTGTTATAATATTATAATTTTTAATAAATATTTAAATTGAGTCGTTTATTGTCATAATATCATAAAAATTTTTAAAGTAAAATATTTCATATTCAAAAAGAAATTACCAAACATTTAATGCAATAAAAAATCATCAAGTACTCCTAAATAGAATTTCAACTCTTATTTCCTAGCTTGTTGTATTAAGACTAAATAAATTTGTCCCCCTTTTTTTTTTAATTTTCTCCGATTTTAATTATTGATTTAATTAATTTTTTTTTAATTTTTGTTCAATAAAAGACTTAATTAAGTGGAAATTAAATGCAAGTAAAATTAAGAATTTTAAATTTATATTAATTCTAAAATTAATTTAAATAATAAGAAAATATATTTGTAAATAATATAATTCTTATTTTAGTTAATTATTTCTTTTAATATTTTATATTTAATTGAAGTTAAATATAAGTAGGAATAAAAAATATAAATTTATATAAATATTAAAATTAATTTAAATAATAAAAATATAATTATAATTAATTTAAAAAATGAAGGACAATTGAGGCAAAACTAAAGTTCCTCCCCTTCATAAATTTATACATAATATAGATATAGATCATTCCTAGCTAGGAATTGGAAATGCCAATTTTGATCTGAAACATTCTCGTGTTCAAAATTGTCCCTTCTGCAAAATAAAATTGATTTAATTTGGCAATGGACAAAAATATTTGGCTTTTTTTTTTTTTTATTTTTACTGTTAGGCCAATTATCGGTTATATATTTTCGGCCATGTACATGGCCAATTCTTTCTCCTTAATCCAATATTTGTAAATTTTAGGAAGGATTTTGGATTAGGTAATGGGTTTGGCCATATTTTAATTTTTATACTATTTTAAGATCTTTCAATGTACCTGCACTATTAAACAGTAACACGGAATAGTAATTTCCGCGTAGGAGGACCCAGCGATTCAATTTTTGGCTTGACACGTGATGTCCTGTAATATATTTGCATTTCTCGGCAACAAATATAGAAATCAAGAATGACAGAATTAAATAATCTTACAGCTAATGTTCATGATGAAAACGGAAATGGTATTTAATCTTATAGCAAGCTGGTTTCGTGTCTATTTTCTTGGAGTAGACAGTTCTGTAGAATGGCTTAATTAGTAGGTATCCAAAATAAGGAAATGTCTGGCCAAAAAGAAAAAGGAGGCAGATGACAGAATGAAGGTGCTTGGAAAATTCCCAGACGAAAAGAAGACAATAGTTGAAGAAGGTAGCCATATGGAGGAACTCAGCACGTTTTTGCTGCACGTACTGGGAGTAAATTTGAACTGTAGAAAATATTAAGAAGTAACAGAAACTGTGTGAGACAGGTTGTGGATATTAACCATTAATGCATTTGAAATTGATTGCTATGTAGAGACGAAGATATCAGAAGATCATATGTTTATTTTTGAAGGACTATAAAATAAATTGAAAAACTTATTTAACAAGAACCCACAGATTGTGTTGCGGGTTAAAAATGCAGGGCAATTGTAATAAACCAATTTGCAAGATTTAATCCTAGCTTAATTCTTCTTCCAACGGACACCAAAAAGGATTTTGTTGCATGTGACTGCTGGCAAGAGCAGCTGCTGAACCTATATACATCATGGAAAAGTCTCCATTCATGCTCTTGCTCTTGGGAAGTTGACGCTATTCAATTATTTTTCTTGCTGGCCATGATCAACTATTGAAATGAGGCAACTGTCTATTGAAAAAGAGGAGTGATGTGGCCTAAGGTTTTTGGCCTTGGTCATCTGATAAAGTAAGGGCACATTTTGCTATTTCATTACCATTACTACTGCAATCTTGGGTTCTGTTTTTGCTTCTTGTTCATTTACATCGTTCATGATACAAGTGGGAAAGCTAAAGGGCAAGTCTTATACATATTAGATAGACTTCATTGTCTTCAACCTAAAAATATTGAATTAGGTAAAAAAAATTATTCCTAAGCTTGATTCGTCATTAATCTTGTTTATAATTCATTGTGATTTAAGGCCCTTAATCATGGTTCAATAATTCTTAATATCTCATAATTTTAAAACAAAATTATACATCTCCAAAATATAATAGTAACATAAGAATTATTATTAAATTTATATTTCAAATTTTTATTTGATTAAAAACCTAAAATTATTTTTGTAAAGAGGGGATAAGGTTATATAAATAAATAAAATTTCATAAAAAATTGAAAAATGGAATTATATGTAAATAATAAATATAAAATTATTGTTTTCTAAATAAATAAGATAGAAAATTAGATTTATTATAAAAATAATATAATTAAAATATAAATATTATTGTATAATTTTTAATTAATTCATATATCATGCATCATGTATAATTTATATAATTAATGTTAAAAATAAAATGTTTAAAAGTTTAAAATCATCTATTATCATTATTATAGGTAAATATTATCCATATTACTGAGTATACAACTTTTATGGTATATATTTTTATTTTTTACAATACTTAATTTGAGCAATATTTATAATGTATAAGTTATATTATAAATAATTAGTCGTATAATTTATATGAGATATTATTTATTTTATGAGTTAGATTTTTTTTGCCTAAATCGGGTCTACATGGACCCAAGATATAGGATATATGGTAGGATCTACCTTTTAAATATCTACACCCCATATGTTTGTATTTTGAGTTTATAATAGACCAGATCTAGATAAGAATTTCAAGAATGAGAGATTTTATATGAGTATTTGACACCACTTTCAAATAGTATTATATATACAAGTAATGATATTATGAGTTGTTCAATAACAAATAAATACTTTTTTAATTTTTTTTAAATAAGTGAACACTATGATAAAAACAAAATAAAGATAATCCAATATGTGAATGCAAAAACTGCATAATTATTACATTCCTAAAGAAAATAACATATAATTTCTATATTATGAGTTATCATAAGTTTTACGTTTAGATATTTTTAACTTTATAAAAAATTTTTAATTATATCATTTTATTTAATATTGTAAAATTAATATCAATTTTATTTAATTGACTTAAATTTGCCATAAATGAAATGATGTATTAATATTTCATTAATTATTTCAATAAAGTTATTTTTAAATTTTTTATAGATAAAAATGATTTTTGAAAATAAGAAAATATCGTTATGCTGATAATAGTAATTACAATTGTTTTTATGATTATTTTATTATTATTTTTATTATATTAGACTTTATTAATTTATTTAGTGATAACTGTTATTAAAATAAAATTTATTTCATTATAAATAAAACTGTGATGGAAATTTTAAAATTAAATTGTTATTTAAAATTTTTAAAGATATAATATTGACCAGATGTATATTTTCATCTTTTTTAATAATAATAATAATAATAATAATAATAATAATAATAATAATAATTATTATTATTATTATTATTATTATTATTATTATGTTTTTTGAGGATATCCACATTAATATTTTATAATTTAATTAATTATTTTATAATGATTAATTTAAAAAATAAACAATTTCATCTTTAATTATAATAAAATATAAACAAAGTGAAAAAATTTTGACCCGCAGTCTCATCCGGTATGGTTTTAAAATATATTACTTTATAAAATATATACGTAATTAGTATTTTAATTTTCTAAAATATATAAAAAAAATTTATATCAATATCGTTATCAATAAAAAAACTCCGCCTAAATAGTTTGCGCTTAATCAGTCCCAAGCCCGGATAAAGGAGGAGGGTTGCAGTAGGTGACAACCAGCGTAAAAATTTCATCACATCTTATGATATGGATTCAAAAGAATGTGAATTATACTAGAATGATTAGATCTTTAGAAGTAAATGAAGCACTTAAGAGAATAAAAATGGATAAAGTCTGTGGACCCGATGGAATACCAATTGAAGTGTGAAAGTGTTTGGGAGATATGGGAGTAGCATGATTAACTAAATTGTTTGATAAGATTCTAAATTCAAAGAAAATGCCTGATGAATGGAGGAGGAGTATTTTACTACCTATTTTTAAAAATAAGGGAGACATACAGAGTTGCTCAAACTATAGAGGAATTAAACTCATGAGCCATACTATGAAGTTGTGGGAGAGAGTTGTGGAACATCGACTACGTCATAATACTTCTATCTCTCCCAATCAATTTGGCTTCATGCCTGGTCGTTCAACTATGAAAGCGATCTTTCTCATCAGAAGCTTGATGGAGAAATATAAAGATGCCAGGAAAGATTTACACATGGTTTTTATCTATTTGAAAAAGGCTTATGATAGTGTTCCAAGAGATGTCTTATGGAGAGTGTTAGAACAAAAGGGGGTATCTATTAGGTATATACAAGTATTGAAAGACATGTATGAAGGAGCAACTACTATTGTGCGCACAGTGGGAGGGGATAGAAGAGATTTTCCTATCTCAGTTGGATTGCACCAATGTTCAACTGTAAACCCTTACCTTTTTACATTAGTTTTAGATGAATTAACGAAACATATACAAGAGAGTATCCCTTGGTACATGATGTTTGCGGATAATATGGTTCTGATAGATGAGACACAAGAAGGAGTTAATAGAAAGCTAGAGCTTTGGAGAAGTACTCTAGAGTCAAAGGGCTTTAAGTTAAGTAGAACGAAGACAGAATACATGCATTACAAGTTTAGTGAAGGCCAAACTGGTGATAGGGAAGGAGTTAGTTTGGATGGAGTGATACTGTCCCAAAGTAATCACTTTAAATATCTCGGCTCAGTCCTTCAAGTAGATGGGGGATGTGAGGAGGATGTTAGTCATAGGATTAAAGCCGGATGGTTGAAGTGGAGACGTGCCACGGGAGTTTTATGTGATCGTAAGATTCCCAAAAAGTTGAAAGGAAAATTTTATCGTACAGCCATACAACTGGCCATGTTATATGGTAGTGAGTGTTGGGCACTGAAGGAGCCATATATGTCTAAGATAAGAGTTGCGGAAATGAGAATGTTAAGGTGGATGAGTGGCCATACTAGACTAAATAAAGTTTATAATGAGAGTATTAGAGAAAAGGTAGGAGTGGTACCAATTGAGGATAAGTTGAGAGAAGGGAGATTGAGGTGTTTTGGTCATGTGAAGCGTAGACATACAGAGGCTCCAGTTAGACAAGTAGAGCACATTAGGGCGGAGGATAGAAAGAAAAGAAGTGGTAGACTTAAACTGACTTGGAGGAGAGTAGTATAACATGACCTAGAAGCATTACACATTTTTAATAATTTAACCCAAAATCGTTTAGAGTGGAGAAAGAGAATCCATATAACCGACCCCAAATTTTTTGGATAAAGTCTTAGTTGAGTTGAGTTGAGTATCGTTATCAATAAAATTATGTTTCTGTTCATTTGATTGTATAAGATTTTATGCAACTTTTTTAAGTACTATGACTTTAAAATTATTCTCTTGATTTTTTATATTTTTTAATAATAAGATAGTATTAAAATTACTAATCATAAAAATAAGTTATAATTTAAATACATCAAAACAATTTTAGATCATGCAAACACATAAAAAATATTAGAAAAAAAAATCCTAGTAAACCTATAACGTAAATTACAATAGAATTATAATAAGATTTCTAATAAAGTAGAATTGTTTTTAGAATAAAATTAAAATTTTCATTAATATTTTTAATTTACATTATTAATATTATTTAATATTTATAATAAAAAAATTAAGGACATTATAGTCCATTCAAAAGTTCGTCCCTTATTTATACATTATATATATTATATATAGATATCTTGATTAATCAGAATTAAATTTGAAAATGAAATTTAAAATAATAATTTAATTCAATAAATTAAAATTTAATATTTCTTTTAAGGATTGGATATATGAAATTTTAGACTAATTGTTATTTGTAAAATCTACAAGTTTACAGATATTACAAGTAATATAGAAAAATATCATTCCCACTAGGATTGCATTGATTCGAAACTATGACTAAATTGATAATCTAGACTATCAAAAATTTAAAGAGAAATAAAAAGTAAATCTGATTCAAAAAATATTAATTAAAGCTAAGTCAGTATAAACAGAAACTAATTAATTAAAAGATGATTTCAAAATTGGGGTTTCCACAATCGTATCAATCGAGTTTTAAAACAATATATAGAAAGATATCGTTCCCACTAAGATTGTATTGATTCCAAACTATGGCTAGATTGATTATCTAGACTATCAAAAATTGAAAGAACATTTAAAAGTAAAACTGATGCAAAAAATACTAATTAGAGCTAATTTAATCTAAATAAAAACTATTAATTAAAAGATGATTCCAAAATTGAGGTTTCGGCACTCCTATCAATCGAGTTTTAAACCAATCTATCCAATAAGTATTTATGTCTTTAAAGGAGAATAATTCTAAACTCTCTTAGGCCATGTTTAGTATGGCATAATCAAATTGTAATGTAATCACGATTACATTACATATTTGATTATATTGTTTTGACATAATAGAAATACAATTACGTAACTTAATCAATTATACTTAAAATAATGCAATGGTCATTCTATACAAAAATGAATATAATTATCCTTAGTTGTATTGATTTTTCTTTTTATTTATTGTCAATGCTATTATCACCACTTGACCACCACCACCACCACCACCACCACCACCATTGTTATTACCATCACTTGACCACTATTATCACCACCACTTGATTATCGTTATCACCATTTAGTTATTGTCACCTCTACCACCACTTGACCATTACTACCACTACTATTTCACATTGCCACCATTATTGCCATCTATCGCTGTCGCCACCCCCACCACACCACCACTTAGCCATCACTACTACTCGACTACTAATCACTACAACCATTATCACTTATTATTAGCATTATAGATAAATTAACTATTAAAAAAAATTATTATTATATTACACTACTTATATTTTTATTTAACAACCAAATAAAGGAATGTAATGACAATTACATTACAATATTATACAATTAATTATATTGTATTACATTACGTTCTAGCAAACGTAAACTTGGATTCTCTTTTAAGACATCAAAGATGTGTTCTAATTAATCTAATTCCTACTTTCGTGCTTGTTGATTTAACTAAAATCCATTAAGATCTTTAATTAATCAACAAAAATGCTCTCAAAACTCTAGTCTTGTTATCTCTAGATCTAAAGCTATAAGTTCAAATCCTTAATTTTCCACCATTAACCTTTACCTCTTACTGATCAATGATTTAAATTAATACCTAGTGGGGTCCAACATAAAACAAGCATTAAGGCAGAAAGAAATGAATCAAAGCACAAAACCCATGTCATTGAATAAAAATCAAATTAGTATCATGATTAAAAATAGAGCATTACATTAATCTTTACCTCTCAGTTCACCAATAAATGATTTAAGTCAATATTTAGTGGGACCCAACACAAAACAAGCATTAAGGTACAAAGAAACGAATCAAAGCATAAAACCCATATCATTGAATAAAAAAAAAATCAGTACCATGATTAAAAATATAGTATTACATTACCAATTCTGAAATCTATAGTTCTACTCACTAACATCCATAAATAGAAAAAAAAATTAAGAAATAAAGTGAAATAACCATAATAAAAAAAAAAAAAGCAATAGAAGAAACCAAGTTGATATTCAGCTTTCATGATGAAATCTGGGCTAGATCCCCTTGGTGCAATGAAGAATTAGTTGCTATCCTTTTCTCCCTCTAAAAAAGAAAAATAAATCTAAACTTTATTTATTCTTATATTTTCTACTTGTTGCAAAAACTATGAAAAATATGCTTATATACTGTCATATTGTAGTCCTACAATGTCAGAAATCAACACAAGAAGAATCTAGAGTAGTAAATTTCATGTAGTCAATCTCAACTTTCAGAGCTAATTTCCATCTCAACTTTTAGAGCCAATTTACACCACTGGTGTAAATTTTGCATGACTTTAGAGTTAATTTACACCATTGGCGTAAATTTTACATTATCTGTAATGCCCTCACCGTAGATAGTCCGTACATTTTACTGTTCCGATGATTAATGTCCGCTGCATACCAAAATGTATGGAAATACACCTAAACTATAGTGAGGAGGCATAAATTGAAGAAATAAATGTTAAGAAAATATAGAAAAAGTTTAGAGAAAAATAAATTAAAGTTTAGAGGATTTATAAATTGGTACAAAAATAATATAAATGACCCGATATGCATTATGAAGGGCATTTTGGTCATTTCACTCTCAGTGGTGAATTTTGACCTAAATGTCAAAATAAAAATTTAGAGAATAAAATAATTAACATTAATTAAAATTTATGAAATAGATTAGGAAAATGAGAAGAGAACAGAAAAGAAAAGAAAGGTGTCACACCCTACCCTCAGTAAGGCATAACATGATCCCAGTAGTATACCTAATGAATTACCAACTCCGTCTCATCGATAATCCATTAAATACACTACAAGGGATTTTAAAACTTTTCTTACTTCTTTTACAGTGGTGAGCACTATTTACAGTGTGAAAGACTTTGGTGAATCAAGTGAAACAACTAACTCATTTGATTTATTTGGAATATTCAGAAAATTTTGGCAAGGTGCCATTTGTATTTTGGACAAAACAGTTCTTGAAAAACTCAGAAAAGCACTTCAATATATTTTCAAATCTCAACTCCAACATTTTTATCAACACAACACATTTCTCAAGTCAAATCCAGTGATTTTCAAAGACTAAGATACAAAAATATAACACAATTTTTACAAGCCAAATAACTCATAATTATTTTACAACTTTATTGTACAACTTAAATTTACAATCGCTCAAAACCAAGAACAAAATATACATACAGTGAATATACATTACAATACAAAATGCCACATATGGTATACTCACTATACCCAAAATCTCTCATTGGCGTACTAGCGCACTAGTCTCATGCCTATCTCTCTACTGCGGCAATAAAGCTATCACGAGACAATGTCTCAGTGGTGCACAACATTAACCAAATACAATTTTAAATCACAATTCATAAATCATATCATTAGTGGATACTTAAAACCATAGTTGATTTCAAGACAATGAATGTCATAAGGAATTTAAACTCCAATTCACAAATTATCAAAATTCATAATAACACAATTTAGTCAAATAGCTTAAGAATACCGTATTGCCAATTCATACACAATTTGATCAAATTACTGAATAACACAGTTTTTCCAATCAATGACACAATTTGATCAAATAACTGAATAATATCGTTTTGCAAATCAATAACACAATTCGATCAAATAACTGAATAATATCGTTTTGCAAATCAATAACACCATTCGATCAAATAATCGGAGAATACAGTGTTGCCAATCAATATCACAATTTAAGTCATGACACAATTTTTCCATATATGCCGTGTTGTACACCACGACAAGACATACTCACCCCAATAATCGAAATCAATGAGGGAGGAAGCTAGCTATCTAATGAGTACTCATCCATACTCACCTCAGACTAGGAAGTCAAAGAGGGAGGAACATAATCATACTCACCCCAGACTGATAAGTCAAAGAGGGAGGAATAATCACACTCACCCCATTAATGGAGGAGGAACATAGTATCGGTGTCATGCCAATTGTGAGTCAAAACAATTCCAAACATTTTATTCAAATGATCCGTAAGAATCCAATAAATTTCCAAAGTTATAATTTCATTCACAAAATGGCAACACAATTCGTAATTCACTTCAATTTCCACAAAAACCATTTACAGAGCTTTTCAATCAATAAGTATCCATCAATATCATTCAAACAATTTTTCACAGTTTCAAACCATTCACAATGTTTTTCAATCAATAAGTGTCCACCAAACACATTTCCACAATTTAAAACAATAATATACAAGTAGTCATAATTTATTTCAATTGAAAATAATTCAAAAGAAATAGTTGTTGTGCACAAACACAATTTAAAACAATAATATACAAATAGTCAATATTTATTTCAATTGAAAATTCAAGAGAAATAGTTGTTGTGCACAAACCTCTGATATTTGTCTCCTGGTTTTGACTCAGTATTTCTTTCCCTTTTGCTGAGTCCTTGTTAACTGAGAAACACAATTTGAAGTGTTTCAGTGCTAATTTAATTTGCCTCTAACGATGGTGTTTAGTAAATAATGCACTGAACTCAATTATTCACTTAATCACCTAATATACCGACCCTCGTTGCGTTTTAGGTAAATTAGGTTTTAGTGTCGTTAATATGTCACATTCGATAGGGTTTTAGGTTTGGTACGTTTTGCCAAACTCGTTTCCTTGTTTAGTGCATTTTAATGCAACTTGCTGGATTTCGGGATACTGGTTTGACCTAACCGGACGATCTAGTTCCCTCGGTTTTCGGGTCTCGGTCGAAACTACAAACTTGTAGATCTAGGTCTTATTGCACGCGGTGCAAAATTTCAGGTCAATCCGAGTTAAGTAGACCGAGTTATGGTCATTACACTCTTGCTGGTCAAATGGTACCATTTTAGGTCAATTTTAGGTCAAATTGGTCAATTCTGGTTCGGCCAGTTTTTGGACCCGAACTTTTGCAAGTTGTTTGACTTGCTTATGGTCATTTCTGGGCTTTGGTGTCTTCATAAGACTTGTAGGTATGGGTCTTAACTATTCTTGGTTAAAATTTCAGGTCAATTGGACCTGGTTTGAGTGAGTTATGGCCTAAACACTCACTGCTGCCCAATTGGTCATTTTTCAGGTCCTAATTGCACCTAATCCGAATTGGTCATTTTTTTAGGTCACCTTGCAAGCAGAATTTTGGTATGCTTTCTCAATGAAAGTTGGCACATTTTGTGCCTAGTTTCACCTCAAATTGGTCTCATACCAATTGAGGTTACACATTCAAGGTTAAAGGCTAAAATATACACTGCACTCAATATGCATTTCACACCCCAACTTCAAACACACACTTACCTTTGCCATTTGTTTACTTACCTACCAAACTGTTTTGGCACATTACCAAAAGCATTTTCTACATTACATTATCATTATTTTGGGCAGATTCCAATCACCCTCAACACACCAAATATCATTCACAATTACAATTTCTAAGTACCATTACAAACACACAAAAACATTACAAACTTTACATACACTTTACAATGTTAATTTACATACATATCATCAATCCTTCTAGGTCAATATTCTGCCCACACTTCCTTCAATATATACCATTACTCAAGTGTCCACAAGCTGCCACAAACCATTCTTCAACATCACATTGCCGTCCCATATACCAATTCCCATCAAAGTGCATAATTCACCATATAAACATGAAACAATTCACTAAGTTACTAAATCACCATGATTAACATTATTTCTCATCAATTATATGCACAAATACCTCATCAAAAACGTGACTCATGGCTGTCCAAAATGAAGACAACAATAACCCTTCAAACTCAAAATTTTCCTTCACCAAACTAACACCCATAACATGAACATAAACTTTAACAAAGAATTTCTCAAAAATGCAAACTTACCTTTAATTGTAACTTGCTAAACCTTCACCAAACTTCTCAAAATTGATATCAAACTCTTCCTTGTGATGAGTAGACAAAGTTTCATGAAGGAACCTAAGAGGTTGGAGTTGAAAATGGAGAGTTAAGAGAGCTTGCATGAAAATGTCCATGGAGTTTCCTCTCCCTTCATTCACGGCAACTTTGGTACAATGGAGAAGATGAAGTTTCTGCCTTGGATAATGGATGTACACCTGCCCCACTATGTCTTTAGTTTATTCCTTTAGTGGCCCACTCACATTATTTAACCATATTATAAGTTTAATGTGTTATTTACACCATTTCCCCTCCATTTTGGCTATTTATTTTAGGTACCACTAAACAAATTTTTCATTTCATTTTCTAAGTGTAATATTATTTATTTTAATGAAAATTTAGGTCAAAAGACAATTCGGGATGTCAAATGACCATAATGCCCTTCGTGGCATTCCCAATTTTTCAGAACATCGTATTTTGTCCTGCTTTTCGATTTCTCACTTTTCTTTGTACTAATTATTTAATTTTTCTTTGATCTTTCTAATGATATTTATTCTTCAATAAGGGTCTATTTAAGTCTTAAAAATGTTTTCCGTGGTTCCCTAGTCAACGGTCCACTCGTGACTTCCACCCATCGCTAGGTTTCAGCTCACTTATTCGGTTACATTTCTTTGCTATGATTTTTCCTTTGTTTTTCTTGTTTTTTATTTTATTGTATTTAATTATTTAGGTCTCCTCTCTCATATCAAGGTGTGGTTCTTGGCATCCTAGCTGTCCGGACAGCACTTGTCACCGGAACAGCAGAACGCACTAACGAACTTACAGGTATTACAATTCTCCCACTCTTAAATAAATTTCGTCCACGAAATTTTACCCGAGAATCATCTTACAATAGTCATACGTTTATTTTCTCCTTTCTATATGATCGTAAGACTTTTAACAATCTAATACAATGTTTAATTTGTTTGGATAACACCAATCTCCTCTTACTATTATCTTTGTCTAATATTTTGGTTCACGTTGCTCCTTGAATGACCCTTGAGGTCATATTAGAATCATTCATCGTGCATTGGTCCTCGACCATTCTAGTCCATAGTCTTCCTCACATTTGTAATATTTCTTTGTTACACATGAATCAACTGCTCAATTCTCTACTTTCATAACTCTTTTATCTCACAATATTCTATAACTTACTTCCTTTTGTACTGAACTATAACCTTCGATATTTTAACTTTTGAGTTTTAGATCCCTAAGTAGGATTTTCAAACTTATTTCTAAAAATTAAATTCTGTCCTGGCATAACTTTACCAAAATATATGCCGTTGGCAACTATTCTCATCTAGGTGTACTATCGAGTAGTACTTAGCTCTACACAATAATCTCAAGTCGATCAGAATCTGCAGTACAAAGATAAACATCAAGAACATTGCATAGTTACTACGATACATCCCAATAGATCAAACTTTGTTATCTTTTATTCTTTTTGAATTCACCGATATTCGAATCTTATTCGATTACAATATCCATTAGCAATTTCTAACAAGAACCTCCTTGCCCTCATCTAGAGCAATTCCATTATCGCATCTTACATTTACGCCCTCTTGCCTTACATTAAGTAGGCTCGCCAATTAGCTTATAATTTTATGGTGTGTCACAAATACTTTTCACGATAAACTCTTCCAAAACTAATTTCACTTGTTATCACAATCCTTATCCTAAAGGACTAGTCACTAATGCATCAAAATTTATTTCCTGACCTCTGCACAATAATACAAGGAGATTTCCTCCGTTAGTGCATATTTATAATGTAATGTACTGTATGTATCAAACATTTGAGCAATTGTAGTTACTGACATAAAGATTTCAAATTCATACCAATAAATTCACTTTAAAACCATTGCTCGATACCACTAAAACATGTCACACCCTACCCTCTGTAAGGCATAACATGATCCCGTAGTATACCTAATGAATTACCAACTCCGCTTCACGATAATCCATTAAATACACTACAAGGGATTTTAAAAACTTTTCTTACTTCTTTTACAAAGGTGAGCACTATTTACAGTGTGAAAGACTTTGGTGAATCAAGTGAAACAACTAACTCATTTGATTTATTTGGAATATCTCAGAAAATTTTGGCAAGGTGCCATTTGTATTTTGACAAAACAGTTCTTGAGAAACTCAGTAAAAAGCACTTCAATATATTTTCAAATCTCAACTCCAACATTTTTATCAACACAACACATTTCTCAAGTCAAATCCACGTGATTTTCAAAGACTAAGATACAAAAATATAACACAATTTTTACAAGCCAAATAACTCATAATTATTTTACAACTTTATTGTACAACTTAAATTTACAAGCTCAAAACCAAGAACAAAATATACATACAGTGAATATACATTACAATACAAAATGCCACATATGGTATACTCACTATACCCAAAATCTCATTGGCGGTACTAGCGCACTAGTCTCACGCCTGCCTATCTCTCTACCGCGACAAAGAATAAAGCTATCACGAGACAATGTCTCGATGGTGCACAACATTAACCAAATACAATTTTAAATCACAATTCATAAATCATATCATTAGTGGATACTTAAAACCATAGTTGATTTCAAGACAATGAATGTCATAAGGAATTTAAACTCCAATTCACAAATTATCAAAATTCATAATAACACAATTTAGTCAAATAGCTTAAGAATACCGTATACAATTCATACACAATTTGATCAAATTATGAATAACACGCTTTTTCCAATCAATGACACAATTTGATCAAATAATCTGAATAATATCGCTTTGCAAATCAATAACACAATTCGATCAAATAATTGAATAATATCGTTTGCAAATCAATAACACCATTCGATCAAATAATGGAGAATACAGTGTTGCCAATCAATATCACAATTTAAGTCATGACACAATTTTTCCATATATGCCGTGTTGTACACCACGACAAGACATACTCACCCCAATAATCGAAATCAATGAGGAGGAAGCTAGCTATCTAATGAGTACTCATCCATACTCACCTCGGACTAGGAAGTCAAAGAGGAGGAACATAATCATACTCACCCTGCATCGATAAGTCAAAGAGGGAGGAATAATCACACTCACCCCATTAATGGAGGAGGAACATAGTATCGGTGTCATGCCAATTGTGAGTCAAAACAATTCCAAACATTTTATTCAAATGATCCGTAAGAATCCAATAAATTTCCAAAGTTATAATTTCATTCACAAAATGGCAACACAATTCGTAATTCACTTCAATTTCCACAAAAACCATTTATAGTGCTTTTCAATCAATAAGTATCCATCAATATCATTCAAACAATTTTTCACGATTTCAAACCATTCACAATGTTTTTCAATCAATAAGTGTCCACCAAACACATTTCCACAATTTAAAACAATAATATACAAGTAGTCATAATTTATTTCAATTGAAAATAATTCAAAAGAAATAGTTGTTGTGCACAAACACAATTTAAAACAATAATATACAAATAGTCAATATTTATTTCAATTGAAAATTCAAGAGAAATAGTTGTTGTGCACAAACCTCGATATTTGTCTCTGGTTTTGACTCAGTATTTCTTTCCCTTTTCTTTGAGTCCTTGTTAATCGAGAAACACAATTTGAAGTGTTTCAAGCTAATTTAATTTGCCTCTAACGATGGTGTTTAGTAAATAATGCACTGAACTCAATTATTCACTTAATCACCTAATATACCGACCCTCGCTATGCGTTTTAGGTAAATTAGGTTTTAGTGTCGTTAATATGTCACATTCGATAGGGTTTTAGGTTTGGTACGCTTTTGCCAAACTCGTTTCCTTGTTTAGTGCATTTTAATGCAACTTGGTCGGATTTCGGGATACTGGTTTGACCTAACCGGACGATCTAGTTCCTCGGTTTTCGGTCTCGGTCGAAACTACAAACTTGTAGATCTAGGTCTTATTGCACGCGTGCAAAATTTCAGGTCAATCCGAGTTAAGTAGACCGAGTTATGGTCATTACACTCTTGCTGGTCAAATGGTACCATTTTAGGTCAATTTTAGGTCAAAATGGTCAAAAATGGTTCGGCCAGGTATTTGACCCGAACTTTTGCAAGTTGGTTGACATGCTTATGGTCATTAATGGGCTTTGGTGTCTTCATAAGACTTGTAGGTATGGGTCTTAACTATTCTTGGTTAAAATTTCAGGTCAATTGGACCTGGTTTGAGTGAGTTATGGCCTAAACACTCACTGCTGCCCAATTGGTCATTTTTCAGGTCCTAATTGCACCTAATCCGAATTGGTCATTTTTTTAGGTCACCTTGCAAGCAGAATTTTGGTATGCTTTCTCAATGAAAGTTGGCACATTTTGTGCCTAGTTTCACCTCAAATTGGTCTCATACCAATTGAGGTTACACATTCAAGGTTAAAGGCTAAAATATACACTGCCCTCAATATGCATTTCACACCCCAACTTCAAACACACACTTACCTTTGCCATTTGTTTACTTACCTACCAAACTGTTTTGGCACATTACCAAAAGCATTTTCTACATTACATTATCATTATTTTGGGCAGATTCCAATCACCCTCAACACACCAAATATCATTCACAATTACAATTTCTAAGTACCATTACAAACACACAAAAACATTACAAACTTTACATACACTTTACAATGTTAATTTACATACATATCATCAATCCTTCTAGGTCAATATTCTGCCCACACTTCCTTCAATATATACCATTACTCAAGTGTCCACAAGCTGCCACAAACCATTCTTCAACATCACATTGCCGTCCCATATACCAATTCCCATCAAAGTGCATAATTCACCATATAAACATGAAACAATTCACTAAGTTACTAAATCACCATGATTAACATTATTTCTCATCAATTATATGCACAAATACCTCATCAAAAACGTGACTCATGGCTGTCCAAAATGAAGACAACAATAACCCTTCAAACTCAAAATTTTCCTTCACCAAACTAACACCCATAACATGAACATAAACTTTAACAAAGAATTTCTCAAAAATGCAAACTTACCTTTAATTGTAACTTGCTAAACCTTCACCAAACTTCTCAAAATTGGTATCAAACTCTTCCTTGTGATGAGTAGACAAAGTTTCATGAAGGAACCTAAGAGGTTGGAGTTGAAAATGGAGAGTTAAGAGAGCTTGCATGAAAATGTCCATGGAGTTTCCTCTCCCTTCATTCACGGCAACTTTGGTACAATGGAGAAGATGAAGTTTCTGCCTTGGATAATGGATGTACACCTGCCCCACTATGTCTTTAGTTTATTCCTTTAGTGGCCCACTCACATTATTTAACCATATTATAAGTTTAATGTGTTATTTACACCATTTCCCCTCCATTTTTGGCTATTTATTTTAGGTACCACTAAACAAATTTTTCATTTCATTTTCTAAGTGTAATATTATTTATTTTTAATGGAAATTTAGGTCAAAAGACAATTCGGGATGTCAAATGACCATAATGCCCCTGTTCGGGTGGCATTCCCAATTTTTCTAATAATCGTATTTTGTCCTGCTTTTTCGATTTCTCACTTTTCTTTGTACTAATTATTTAATATTTCTTTGATCTTTCTAATGATATTTATTCATCAATAAGTGTCTATTTAATTCTTAAAAATGTTTTCCGTGGTTTCCATTCGAGTATTAGTCAACGGTCCACTCAGTGACTTCCGTCACCCATCGCTAGGTTTCTGACTCACTTATTCGGTTACATTTCTTTGCTATGATTTTTCCTTTGTTTTTCTTGTATTTTCTTGTTTTGTATTTCATTATTTATGTCTCCTCTCTCATAACAAGGTGTGGTTCTAGGCATCCTAGCTGTCCGGACAACACTGGTCACTGGAGCAGCAGAACGCACTACCGAACTTAGGGGTGTTACAAAAGGAAAGGAAAAGAAAAGAAAAAGCTTAGGAAAATTAAAAAATTTAAAGTATAAAAATTAAAAAAATTATAAATAGGCACTAGAGGACAAACTCCCACCCACTTCCATCTTCTTCCTCCATTTCTTCTCTCTCTCTTTCCCCCTTGGAGCCGACACCTTTGCTCCTTCTTTCCTCCATTGATGTCAAGCTTCTAAGCTTGATTTCTCAAGCTTAATCCACCCAAAACCCATAGCCCACTTCACAAAAAATACTCTCCACACCCTAAGGAAGCTATAGATACCCATAAAGAGGAAAAAAGTTGAAGTTTAGAAAACTTGAAGTTGGGTCACCACAAAGGTTAGTGCTTTAAACTTTTATTCTCTTCTTTAAACATGAATATCATGCTAAATAAAGTGAAATTTTGCATGAAATTGAAAAGAAAATTTGAAGGAAAGAACCCTTGATTTTTTGTAGCCATGGAACTTAAGGTTTGTTGTTTTTAAGTGATGAAAAATGGTTCCATGAGAATGTGTGATGAGTTGAAATGTTTGGGAGTTAATTGTGTAGTATTTGTGTAAATTTGAAACTTTGAAAAACTAGGATTTGTGTAAATGCTTGAAATTGACCTATTGAGTTGAAATTGTGCTTATAGAAGTGTTATGCATTGAAATTGAAGTAAGGAAGTTGGAGGAATTGAGATATTGGGAGTGTTTGATTTTCTGCAGGTTGGGACTTAAGGAGTCCAGTCCATTTATTGAACCATAACTGAAAATGTGTGACTCCAATTGGTATGAGGCCAATTGGAGGTGAAATTAGACTCAAAATAGCCCATTTTTCATGTAGACACTATGCCCAAATTCTGTCAAAATCATGACCAATTCTCTGCCCAAACCCGGATGACTAAACACTGAAACCCAGAAAATGACCAACGTGTTCATTTGGTCATAACTCCCTCTACACTTGTCCAAATGACCTGAATTTGATACCATTGGAAAACTTAGATATAGGGCTACAATTTTCATAAAGACCACTGAACCCAAAAATGCCAAAAACCAAACCAAATTGCTGGCCCAAGTTGGGTTACAAAACTGTCCAGACCTGTGTTGCCCAGAAATTTCTGGACATGAACTTACCCGACCAGTTTTGGAAAAATGGCCTTAACTTGGTCTAAATGAACTCAAATGTAGTGAAACCAGTGGTTAAATGTCCACAAGACACATACCTACAAAATTGGTATTTTGACCAAACCCTAGAAATCAAGAGAACTAGGTCAAATAGTTAGAACTATTTACTACATCAAAACCTGGAATCTGACCAAACTTCACTTGACACCAGAACAGTCTTTTAGTCATAACTCCCACTAGAAAAATCCAATTGAGATGAGCCATACCTTTCAAAAAGTGACCTGCAATCACTGTCCTGAACTGAGTCCCTGTTTGCACTGGGTACATGAACCCAGGTCAGTTAATTGGCCATAAATAATTCCAGAAAACTGGAAAAATTGTGATAAAAATTTCTCAATGATCATAAGAAATAGGGAAACAATTTTTATGAAGATCACCATGCCTAAAAGTGACTACAACCTATTCCATTAATTAGGTAAAATTTAAGTCCAAAAGTTGCCTAGTTAAGGAGCCAGAATCTGGGAATGAGTCAGTTATGGTTATCTAACCAAAACTTGGATTTCTAAAAATCAAATTGACATGATTCAAAAGGGAAAATAAAGATAAGACATAGAGGAACAACTTCCATGAAGGAAGTGTGGCCAAACAGTGGTTACAAACTGATCATATGGATAGGTAAAAGTAAGACACAAAAACTGAAACCAAAGAAAGGTCCATGAGATAAATTATCTTATGGTAGGAATTTAACCCTAACAAGCCATTAAACACTAAACCACATAAAAGAGTATGTGGGACCTATTTTCCCACTATAAAGTGATATATATACATTTCAAAGAAATAAGTAATAATGTGTAATTGCTCAACGTGATATGTAAAGTCAAAACAGTGAAACTGAACCTAAAGAAAGGTTCTCGAATTAAATTGTTTTTAGTAGGGACTTATCCCTAATAAGTCTCTACATGCTAAATTACATGAAATAGGTATGTGGAACCTACTTTCCCACTACATCTCTACATGCTAAATTACATGAAATAGGTATGTGGGACCTACTTTCCCACTACAAGGTGACATAAAATTAGTTGATACATAAAATGTAAATTTACCTAAATGGTTTGCTAAACACATAAGTCATAGGAAAATACACTTGGAAACTATGTTTCCATCATATATGAAATAACAATACTATAAATATGTATAGCATATGATATAAAATAATGAGAGTGATAAATACATAAGTTATACGAATAAGTGCTTGGGACCTATGTTCCCATTATAATAACATGGAAATGGTATAAAGCATGGGTAGTGCATGAAGTGAAATAAAAATATGTTATGAACCCTTAATAGTATATAGTATGAAATAATAAAACTATAAGTGCTTAATAGTACTAATTTGCCTAAAGTATGCCTAGGCTTATATGTATATAGTTGGATCGATTGGTATACCAATTAGGGACCACATATAGCAGTACTGCTTATAGAGCAAATCATGAATTGACAATATATGTCTGATATGATTGTTCTACAGGCTATATGCCTACCCATTGGCCATTGTGCCTAACTTTATTTCTGGCTTTACAAGCCTGACAGCGAGTCTTGTGCTCGACAGCGAGTCTCGTGCCCGACCAAATTTCTGCGTTCGACAGATGTATACTGGACAGACATATGGCTGTCTAACCAGTATAAACCCGTGCATCTAGCTTTTATAATTTGTTATAGGTTTCTTGGGCACTGATAAAAATTAATTAAGACTTAAAATACAATAAGTAATCATAAAAGATCCGAAAAATGTTACTTTTTTCCAAAGAGCAATAAAAATGTAAAAGACCCAGAAATTATGATTTGCAGATATAAATTCAATTGTTTAATTATGGTTATTATAAATTATGCACCACTAAGCGTTATACTTAGCGCGTTGGTTTTCCATCACGTAGGTATCAAGATCAAGAGCCACAAAGAATACCGCCACAAGAGTGTTCGAACAGAGTTCGACCGGATCCGCCACCACTGCAGTCACCTCACTAGTCTTTTATATTTTTGTAGAGCCCATGTATAGACTAGTATTTTGGTTTAATATGTCTAGTCATGATGTATTTCATTTTGGACTTGTAATTAAACTTGAGATTGAAATGAAAACTTGTAATTTATTATCTATGAATTTCCATATGAATGTAATAGATGATACTTCATTTTGAGATCTCATAAATAGTTGTGAATGACATGATAAAAGAGAATATGATATGGATATGTGTGAAATGAATATGGACATATTAACAGGTGATTAGTGGAAACCCACCAGATGCTAATAAAACAGGGGAGGCTCTGTCCAGGTCTCCACAGAAATAGGATATAAAAAAAAAATTCTACACATAGAATACATGTTTTAAATGACATCAAAAGTTTACAATAGATATGATAAAACAAGAAAGGGTGCTCCGGCACCGAATGTGGCACTTCTTGCTTGGCTATACAGTAGACGGGTAAGGGGCGTCACATTTAGTGGTATCAGAGCAAAGGTTTAGGCAGTTGTTTCGCTATTTTGCAATTACCGCAAGTGCACGTATCGCTAACAAGTAATAAAGTGATAAGTAGAGTATTGCTCCCACGAGGAATTTTTGTTTAGCAAGTACCAATCTACACAGAAATCTTGACTGTTCAGGCTATCGAATACTTAGGGAATGAAGTTTGTTAACTTTAAATACTAAAATGGTAAACTTAAAATGAAATGATTTATTTGAAGCAATTCTAGAATTAAGATTTCACACTTGAATCATAGTAGGGATGTTATCTCGTTTATTTACTGAATTGAGGATCATTTTCCTTGATGGAAATCAATCCTAAGCTATCCTAGATCCTCTCTCAAGGCATTTAGGGTGTATTCTAATTAACTCGAATCCTACTTTCGTGGTGATCAAATCAATTAAAATCCTTTAAGACCTTTGACCAATTTTTAGGTTCCACAAAAGTATCAGCCTATGTCTAGGTCAGAATTCCTAGGTTTAAGATCTCGATTTTCTAATGTTAATCTTCACCTTTCAATCCTTCAATTAACATCTATAATCATAACTAAGTGGGTACCAACACATAGCATACATTAAGATCACAAGAAATTAAATCAAGAAATGAATCTCAAATCCAATAAATAAAACTCAGTGTTCATCCATAATAATAATTATAAGAGCTACTCTTCCAAATCCAGAATAAGAAAACTACTCACTCATGGTGAGTTCAACAAATGTCATGACAAAAAAAGTAAAAACAATAAAAGGGGAGAGTTATGCAAAAGAAATAAAGTAATAAAATTCTGTCTAAGGAGATGAAACGAAGGAACCAAAGAGAGTTTCAGCTTTGATCTTGTGGAGCTTCAGCTGAAAGACTTCTTTTGGTATTGATGTAGAGCACGACAACAGCAACCTTCAGCAGCATTCCTGACGACAGTCGCTGACCTCTTTTCTGGTGTTTTCTTTTCTATTTATGTTGGTTGCCCTAGGGTTAGATCATTTTGAGTCCGAAAGGCTTTAAGAGTCTCGTTTGAACTAGAAAACAGGAGGGGAATTCAAGTCAGAAAACAGGCTGTAGCATAGTACACGGCCCGTGTGTCACCACACGGGTCCCGTAAAGTAGGGCCGTGTAACTTGCTGGAGGAGAATCGTGTGGTCTTGTTTTGGCACAGAAAGTTACACGGTTTTGTGCCAACTACACGAGCATGATTACACGGGCCGTGTACTTTTGTTCCCATAAGGTTCTTCAAGCTTGCGCCCGGCAGAGACTTACACGGGTTCCTGCAGATTACACGGGTCTACTTACACAACCCGTGTACTTTGTGTTTCTCATCGATTCTCTTGGCTTTCTTCTGGCAGGGAGTTACACGGTTCTGGTGCTTGGTTTACACGACCCATGTACTTTGTATCAGCAGCAATTCTTTGTCTTTTTACCTCTCCAGGCTTTCCTTTGCACATCCATCCTTTGAGGCTTCACCAAAACACCTGAAAATAATGCAGAAAACATGGAATTAAGGGCTTGGCAATAGAATTTATGAAAACTAATGAAATCAACTATTATGCATGAAAATACTTGTCAAAATGCTATGATTTAGAATACAAATGTGCTTAAAAACATCTATACAATTCAAGTGTATCAAATACCCCCAAACTCAAACTTTTGCTTGTCCCCAAGCAAAACAAAACTCTGGTTTAAAGCATATTTCAGGAGATACTTAGGAATACAACCATCAATTTAATAAGCATAGAATTGAACTCCTCCAACCTTCATACCGATTTCCCTCTTTCAAGGCATAAGGGTTCTAACAGTTGCCTGTTTGGAACTCCACCTCGTTTTATGGTGTTTCGACTAATTATTCCTCTATACAAGACCATTAATAAGCCACAAACAACCTGTTTTATCGGGGTAGAATTAAGAAACACTAACTCCCCCAATTCTGCCTCTTTCGTAAGTAATTGAGATGAAGTGTTTCAATTCTAACTCCATAGGTATATCTCAATTTTCTATCTCTACTAATGTAGCATGCGCTTTTCAAAAGAACAAAAGGTCTTTATAAAGGTTGTGATGGGGCTAAGGGGGTAATGACTTGGCTACCAATGAAAGGATTTTAGGGAATGCAAATATGAGGATAGCATGTATGCATAAAATCTAAGTATACTAAGTTTATTTTTACATATTTTGTGTGGAAAGGAAGGGCTTTTGGCTTTTTATACTGTCAAGCATGCTTCCATGACACTTATCTTGGGACTTCTTTTCTTTTTTTTTTCCTTTTTGTTTTGTCCTCTCCCCTAAACTCATTGCTTTTGCTGGGTTGGAAAAACAAATTTTTTTTTTTGGCTTCAATTGCACACTCGCATTCTTTCTTGAGTTTCACATCCTCTCTTCATTTTCTTTATGCATTTTGCTTCCTCAAAAGGGTATGGTAGGTGCTTAGGTTAGGGGCTAGGTAAATAATATGGGTAAGCAATAAATTCTAAGGGATAAATATAGGCTTCAAGTTGGCTACAAGGGATATATTTTAATTAGGGGTGGCTTGGCTTAGTGAGGTTATATCAAAGAATGCCATAATCATCTCTTCATCAAACGTATGCTAGGATTTCACCTTGATAGGTCCGAGAGATATGTTCTAGAGTTAGTGAAGTAATTTTTGAGTTTGCTTGTGTTTCAAAATTTGTTCTCCTAATTTTACAAGTTTAATGTGATAAATTAATAGTTATGAAGAGGTTTAGCCAGTCTAGTTCCATAAAAGAGATTAGCTTCTTCATAAACATGTTAGAACCCCTTTTTGCCCATCTAAATACGTTCATTCCTCTATCCTGTAGAGTTCAATTATTAGCTTACAAAAATTTTGGTTATAGTGCTAAGTTTCACAATTTACAATCCAAAAATTTTCATGTAGCTAAATTTGATACACTAGAATAATATAGCAGAATTTAAACAATGCAATGATTTGCATGTAATGATATGCAAGTGCAAATGTATCCCTCCCCAAACTCAAATCAGACATTGTCCTCGATGTCAATATAATGTGCAAGATTGGATGATGCATATAAAAATTTTAAGGAAGTATAATATTTATTAAGCATGGAAAATTTTTGAACATAAAGCAAATAAAAGAGACCTATGGTTTTAAGTTAGGACTAGGGTATGTAAGATATTACAATGAAGGTCATATCCTATAGTCCTATCTCTAAAAGGCCTCTGATGATGATGATGTTGATCCTTGCTCCTCTTCCTCCTCATCCTCCTCATTTAGTTTGTCCATTAGAATGTCCAGCTTGTTATGTGCTTCCTGGAGGCTGTCCTCGATAGCTCTCATCCTTCCGTATATTGTGGTATCCATGCGCTACAGGTATGCAAGGACCGGGTCTGTCGGTGGTGGTGTGTATGGAGGCACTTGGACAGGGGACTCTTCGAACATTCGCTCTTACCTTTCTTCTTGGGGTTGTGAAGTCTCACCGGGTCCCTCCCTTACCTCGTCTCTCCGAGGGATGGTGTTTCCTTCGGCGTCCACCAAATAGCATTTGTTGTCTACCTTCTTACATATCCCCATGGATATGCAAATAGTCTGATCAATTTTCGATGTTCCAGTAACAAAGCGCAGTCTGTGATGTCCTGGAACAAAGCCGAAGTGGAGGGCAATGGTGGTGATAAGGCCTCCAAGCACTATGTGCCCAGTAGGCTGATGGCAAAGGCGTCGGAGATGGTTGCACAGGAAAAAACCAGTGCTGCACCGCTGCCCCATGACCATGCACCATAGGAAAAATAACTCACTAGTGTTGACAACGCCGAGGCTGTTGCCATGGCCCATTATGGTATGGGCGGCAAACCGATGCATGTATCGCAATGCCGGACTAGTGATGCCCGTTGATTTGGATTTGCTGGAGTTGTAGGGCTCTGTGTTTGGTGCAATGGAATCCCAAAAGTTGATGTTGTTATACAGCATGCGGTTCCTTGGGATTTCTTGGTGGCTGGTACTATCAA
The DNA here is from genome assembly GCF_030052815.1 of Hevea brasiliensis. Lineage (NCBI taxonomy): Eukaryota > Viridiplantae > Streptophyta > Magnoliopsida > Malpighiales > Euphorbiaceae > Hevea > Hevea brasiliensis. The sequence goes on from NC_079504.1 coordinate 17,387,240, forward strand.
AGCAGAAGATGGTGCTGAACTCGTCCATATTCATTACCCGGTCTACACCAAGTAGGCGAAACTCAATTCTGCCCCTGTCTTCCCTGTCGGTGGGCCATAAGTTGGCCTTGAAGCTGCCCAAAAATTCCAGCGTTGTGTCTTTGTAGGCCGAAAATTGGAGTTGGGCAAACCTTGTCCACCCAATGCTGTCAAATAGCCCATTGATTTCTTTTTGCAACTCGATTTGCTCTAAAAGTGGAAAATCTATGTATTTGGTGAAGGATATTTTTCGTGAATGAAGTCGGGTGCACATTGCTTTGTGGGCGTCATCTCAAAATCCCCAATGAATACAGAATTCACGTTGTGGAGCAGGTTGTGGCTGTGGTTGTGGTGGGGGTGGGGCTTGTTGAGATGGCTGTTGTGTGGCTTCCCTTGTTCTTGGGCGTTGGGTTAGAGGCTGGTGTGGAGAAGGTGAGGATTCTCCTCTTTGTCATGAAGAAGAGCTGATTCTTCTTGCAGATCTCTTTGTAGGAGCCATGGGTGTGTTTTTGGGGAGAAGAAGAGTATGATTTTGGTGAAATGAGATGAGATTTGAGAGGTTTTTATAGGCTAGGAAGGGAGTAGATGAAGGGTTTTGTGTTTATGAAGGTTTTAATGCTAGGGGTGTATTTAAAGAGCCGTTAGGACTCTTCATTTCGAGCGTTTCGTGCCCCAGGATTCACGTTTGTGATGAGATACACGAGTCATGTATCACTACACGAGTCCCCACATGCAGGGCCGTGTAAATTTCTGCCTAAAATTTTCGAAATCTATCGTAGTACACAGCCCGTGTAAATTAGCTATGGGACCTGTGTAACTTCCTGTCTCTCTAATTTCTTTACTGGATATGTTACACGGCCCATGTAAAATTCAAGGAGCCCCGTGTAACCTTCTGTCTCTCAGTTATTCTGCTAGAGACATTACACGATTCGTGTAATTTGGGATATGGACTCGTGAAATTTTCTTCCTCCCGCAGGGTTGAGATTGCATGAAATTTATAAACTTCCAGAAAGTTACACGGGGAGTGTACTATCAGTACACGACCCGTGTAAGTTTCAGGTTGGTTATTGGTGCAAAATTTCTATAATGGATTACTACCCTCTACAAGGAGCACAGTTGATTCAGCTGCAAAGGGTGATCTAATGGAGAAAACAGTGCCACAAGCACTTGAACTCCTAGAAAGGGTTGCATACCATAACTATGAGTGGTCAAACGAAAGAGGAAATGCAAGAAGAACTGTAGGAGTCCTGGAAGTAGATGCCCTGAGCATGATAAATGCCCAGTTTGATCAGCTCACAAAGAAACTCGAAAGAATGCAAGCCAACGCAGTTGGTACAAATAGTCAACATGAAAGCAGCTACAAAGGAGGGTACATGAATTCAGAATACAACAATTTCAATGAACCTACAGAATAGATAAACTATGTGAATAATGGAGGAAACTTCAACCAGAGGCAACCAAACAATCCGTATTCAAATACTTACAACCCTGGATGGAGAAACTACCCAAACTTCTCATGGTCCAGTTAGCAGAACCAGCCAATAAACAAGCAACAAGGGTACAAACCTCCAGCACCCCCTGGATTTCAGAACAGAGGTCAGAACCTTGCATAGCCATCGTTACCTCTCCAACCTCAACAAACTAAACCGAAAATGACCATGGAAACCATGATGGAAGGATTCTTAGCAGCTCAACAATAACAAACTAAATTGATTAAACAGCTGACTTCCAGAATGGACCAACTTGCTACCCATAACAAGATGCTAGAGAATCAAATTGCTCAACAGGCAAGTTCTTCAAGTAAGGCTGCTGGCAAACTTCCCAGTCAACCACAAATGAACCCAAGGGAGCATTGTAAGGCAGTTGCACTGAGGAGTGGGAAAACTCTAGTACAACCAGAGGTAGAATTGATAGAGGAAACCATAGAAAAATCTAAAGACTAAGCAGAGAAAAAGGAGGAAGAAGCTAAGAAAGATCAAGAAGAGGAAGCAAGGAAGACAAAGAAATCACAAAGGCAAATTGGACAAGCAGTTTGGGAAGTTTTTGGAAGTTTTACATAAACTTTACATTAACATCCCCTTCACTGAAGCACTTTCTCAAATGCCATCTTATGCCAAATTTCTTAAGGAAATTCTGTCAAAGAAAAGGAAGCTAGAGGACTATGGAATAGTAGCTCTAACAGAGGAATGCAGTGCCATTCTGCAAAACAAACTGCCTCCAAAGTTGAAGGATCCAGGAAGCTTCTCCATACCCTGTATCATTGGTAACAAGAAAATAGACAAGGCCCTCTGCTATCTTGGAGCAACCGTCAGCCTAATGCCTCTATCAATATGCAAAAAGCTAGAAATCGGGGAACTGAAACCCACAACAATCTCATTGCAATTGGCTGATCGATCCATTAAATATCCTGTAGGGATACTTGAAAACATCCCTATCAAAGTGGGCAAATTCTTCATTCCAGTGGACTTTGTTGTCCTTGAGATGGAAGAAGATGTCCAAATTCCCATCATCTTGGGAAGACCATTCTTGGCAACCGCTGGAGCCATCATAGACATAAAAAATGGACGATTAACCCTCAAGGTAAGAGAAGAAGAAGTGGAGTTCAACTTGTTCGACACAATGAAACACAAATTTGAACATGATGAATGCTTCAAAGTTGACATAATTGACGAACAAGTTAAAGAGGAATTTCATAAGACACATCCTAAAGATCCTCTTGACGCATGTATTGTGCGCAGCCACACAGTGGATGATGAAAATACTGAAATAGCAGCATGTACACAACAGTTGGCAGCTCCTCCACCCCTACCTTTAGCTAAGGCTTTAGAGATGGAGGATTTGAAGGAGGAACAAACCAAAGATAAGCTCCAGGAAAATGCCGAACAGGTAGAGCTTAAACCTCTCCCGTCTTCGTTAAGGTATGCATTTTGGACTCAAATTCTAAATATCCTATTATAATCAATGCTAACCTGTCTAAGTTAGAAGAGGAAAAATTGTTAAGAGAACTTAGGATCCATAGCAAAGCATTAGGGTATAAAATAGAAGACCTGAAGGGAATCAACCCTTCGATTTGCATGCATAGGATACCCATGGAAGAAAACAGTAAACCCATAATCGAATACCAAAGAAGACTTAACCCAAACATGAAAGAGGTAGTCAAGAAAGAAATTTTAAAACTTCTAGATGCGGGTATCATATACACAATTTCTGATAGTAAATGGGCTAGTCCAGTACATGTAGTTCCTAAGAAAGGTGGGACAATTGTTGTCCGTAATGCAAGCAATGAACTAATCCCTACTAGAGTAGTCACTGGTTGGCGAATGTGCATAGATTATAGAAAATTGAATGGTGCCACCAGAAAAGACCATTTCCCCCTCCCCTTCATTGACCAAATGCTAGAAAGATTAGCGAAACACTCTTATTTCTGTTACCTGGATGGGTATTCGAGATTCTTTCAAATTCCTATTCACCCAGAAGACCAAGAAAAGACAACATTCACTTGTCCCTATGAAACATTTGCATATAGGAGAATGCCTTTTGGTCTTTGTAATGCCCCGGCTACCTTTCAAAGATGCATGATGGCTATCTTTTCTGATTATACTGAAGATATTATGGAAGTTTTTATGGATCATTTTTCTGTCTATGGAACTACTTTTAATGATTGCCTATCTAATTTATCTAAGATGCTGCAAAGATGTGAAGAATCAAACCTAGTTCTAAATTGGGAAAAATGCCACTTTATGATAAGGGAAGGTATAGTTCTGGGACATTTGATATCAGAAAGAGGAATTGAAGTAGATAAGGCGAAAATTGAGATCATTGAAAATATGCCACCGCCAACGTTAGTCAAGGGAGTGCGAAGCGTTTTGGGACATGCAGGATTTTACAAAAGATTTATCAAGGACTTTTCCAAAATAGCTAAGCCACTTACTAACTTGTTAAACCAAGATGTTCCCTTTGATTTTGATGAAAATTGCTTTGTCTCTTTAACAGAATCAAAGAGGCCCTGATATCAGCACCAATAATGCAGCCACCGAATTGGGAGCTACCATTCGAGGTTATGTGCGACGCGAGCGATTTTGCAGTTGGAGCAGTGCTCGGGCAAAGAAAAGATAAAAAGCTCCATGCTATTTATTATGCTAGCAAGACACTCGATGATACACAAATTAATTATGCTACCACAGAAAAAGAATTCCTAGCAGTGGTATTTGCAATGGACAAATTCAGATCTTACCTCATCGAGTCAAAAGTCATTGTATTCACAGACCATGCTGCAATCCGGTACCTTATGAACAAAAAGGAAGCAAAACCAAGACTGATTCGATGGATTCTACTCCTGCAAGAATTTGACCTTGAAATAAAGGACAAAAAGGAATCTGAAAATGTAGTAGCTAACCATCTTTCTAGACTAAAACTGGAGTACATGGAAGATTTCGAGATTTGTCAATTAATGATTCATTTCCTGATGGCTTGCATTCTCCAAAGCTCTATGGTACGTTGACTTTGTTAATTTTCTTGTATGCAGGGTACTACCTCTAAACATGACTTATCAACAAAGAAAAAAAATTCCTATATAATGTGAGATACTACTTATGGGAAGAACCACTACTATACAAGAGATGTAATGATGGGTTGATAAGAAGGTGCATACTAGAGGAAGATATGGAAAGTATCATTTATCACTGCCATTCATCACTATATGGAGGACATTTAGGCACTTCAAAGACCGCAGCCAAGATTTTACAAGTAGGGTTTTACTGGCCACATTTATTTAAGGATGTAAAATCCTTTGTGCTAGCTTGTGATCAATGCCAAAGAACAGGTAACAGTTCAAAAAGGAATGAAATGCCATTGCATAGTATACTTGAGATAGAATTGTTTGATGTATGGGGACTAGACTTCATGGGAACATTTCCCTCTTCCCATGGAAACAAGTATATCCTGTTTGGAGTTGATTATGTGTCAAAATGGATAGAAGCTATTGCAACGCCAACCAATGATGCAAGAATGGTCACTAAGTTCCTTAAGAAGAACATCTTCACAAGATTTGGCATACCACGAGCGATAATCAGTGATGGAGGAAGCCACTTCTGCAACCAACAATTCGAAACACTACTGAAAAGGTATGGAGTGACTCACAAGGTGGCCACACCTTATCATCCTCAAACCAGTGGTCAAGTAGAAATATCAAACAGGGAACTAAAGCATATTCTGGAGAAAACTGTAAATAGATCCAGGAAGGACTGGTGCATGAAGCTAGATGATGCACTATGGGCATACCGCACTGCATATAAAACCCCAACACAACACCCTTCCGACTGGTTTATGGAAAATCATACCATCTCCCTATTGAAATTGAGCATAAAGCCTACTGGGCAATTCAGGTACTAAACTTTGACCTCAAAGCTGCTGGTGAAAAAAAGCTCTTACAACTAAATGAGCTGGAAGAAATCTAACAAGGTGCATACGAAAATGCCAAAATCATTAAGGATAAAACCAAAAGATGGCATGACAGGCTCATAGCAAGGAAAGAGATAAAAGAAGGAGATCTTGTCCTCTTATTCAACTCTAGATTGAAACTCTTTCCAGGGAAGCTGAAATCAAGATGATTCGGACCTTTCAAGGTCACCTAAGTCTTCCCGCATGGAGCAGTAGAGGTATGGAGCGAAACTTTAGGTGCATTCAAGGTCAATGGGTAGAGGCTGAAGCCTTACTTTCAGGGAGAACCCATAGAAACAGGAGTAAATTGCACTCTCAGTGCTCCTACTGACAGACCATAAACAAGCAAAGTCCAGCTAAAGACTATAAACAAGCGCTCTTTGTGAGGCAACCTAAAACTTTTCTGAACTTTTCTTCTTTTCTTTTTATTCAATATTAAATTTTTGTTTTGTACTCATTAGCATTTCATTTTGTAGGATTCTTGAAAAGGGGAATAGAGATCAAAAGAGGAAGGGAATCACCAAGTCAAAACCATAAAAGGGAAAATTGAACAAAACCGGGGAAGTAAATCTACTGCTAATCTTTGCATCCATTTCATGTGTTAGAATTATAAACTTTTCATTTGCCAAAGATTTGAGAAACCAGAAACTTACACGGGTCGTGTACTGATAGTACACTCCCCGTGTAACTTTCTGGAAGTCTATAAATTTCATGCAATCTCAACCCTGCGGGAGGCAGAAAATTTCACGGGTCCATATCCCAAATTACACGGATCGTGTAATGTCTCTAGCAGAATAACTGAGAGACAGAAGGTTACACGGGGCTCCTTGAATTTTACATGGGCCGTGTAACATATCCAGTAAAGAAATCAGAGAGACAGGAAGTTACACAGGTCCCATAGCTAATTTACACGGGCCGTGTACTACGATAGATTTCGAAAATTTCAGGCAGAAATTTACACGGCCCTACATGTCGGGACTTGTGTAGTGATACATGACTCGTGTATCTCATCGCAAACGCGACTCTTGGGGCACGAAACGCTCGAAACGAAGAGTCCTAATGGCTCTTTAAATACACCCCTAGCATTAAAACCTTCATAAACACAAAACCCTTCATCTACTCCCTTCCTAGCCTATAAAAACCTCCCAAATCTCATCTCCTTTCACCAAAATCATACTCTTCTTCTCCCCAAAAACACACCCATGGCTCCTACAAAGAGATCTGCAAGAAGAATCGGCTCTTCTTCATGACAAAGAGGAGAATCCTCACCTTCTCCACACCAGTCTCTAACCCAACACCCAAGAACAAGGGAAGCCACACAACAGCCATCTCAACAAGCCCCACCCCTACCACAACCACAGCCACAACCTGCTCCACAACCAGAAATCTGTATTCCTTGGGGATTTTGAGATGACGCCCACAAAGCAATGTGCACCCGACTTCATTCACGAAAAATATCCTTCACCAAATACATAGATTTTCCACTTTTAGAGCAAATTGAGTTGCAAAAAGAAATCAATGGGCTACTTGACAGCATTGGGTGGACAAGGTTTGCCCAACTCCAATTTCCGGCCTACAAAGACACAACGCTGGAATTTTTGGGCAGCTTCAAGGCCAACTTATGGCCCACCGACAGGGAAGACAGGGGCAGAATTGAGTTTCGCCTACTTGGTGTAGACCGGGTAATGAATAAGGACAAGTTCAGCGCCATCTTCTGCTTTGATAGTACCAGCCACCAAGAAATCCCAAGGAACCGCATGCTGTATAACAACATCAACTTTTGGGATTCCATTGCACCAAACACAGAGCCCTACAACTCCAGCAAATCCAAATCAACGGGCATCACTAGTCCGGCATTGCGATACATGCATCGATTTGCCGCCCATACCATAATGGGCCATGGCAACAGCCTCGGCGTTGTCAACACTAGTGAGTTATTTTTCTTATGGTGCATGGTCACCGGGCAGTGGTGCAGCACTGGCTTTTTCCTGTGCAACCATCTCCGATGCCTTTGCCATCAGCCTACTGGGCACATAGTGCTTGGAGGCCTTATCACCACCATTGCCCTCCACTTCGGCTTTGTTCCAGGACATCACAGACTGCGCTTTGTTACTGGAACATCGAAAATTGATGAGACTATTTGCATATCCATGGGGATATGTAAGAAGGTAGACAACAAATGCTATTTGGTGGACGCCAAAGGAAACACCATCCCTCGAAGAGACGAGGTAAGGGAGGGACCCGATGAGACTTCACAACCCCAAGAAGAAAGGCAAGAGCGGATGTTCGAAGAGTCCCCTGTCCAAGTGCCTCCATACACACCACCACCGACAGACCCGGTCCTTGCATACCTGTAGCGCATGGTGTCGGAAGGGATTTTGCGGTCGCCTGGACGATCACTCACCGAAGTGGAAAAGAGTGAGGAGTCGCCACTTTAGTTTTAAGGGAAACTAAAGAAAACCGTTTATGAAGATAAATTGAAATGAAACCACTTCAAGACAAAGATTCTAGGTTCGGGGTTCGTAAACGGGTGGGGAAGGTGTTAGGCACCCCACCACGTCCCTCAATAAGGGTAAGTAGATTTAACTTTGCGTTCTTCATAAATTAGTTAGGAGGGCTCGGATGGAAATGTTAATCCTTTTGTCAAAAGGAAATTTTGATTTTTCACTAAATTCGGATCACCCAGATACATAAGTAAATGAGATAACCTTAGTGAATTGACGTCGCATGTCATTTTTGGTTTTGGGATTGTTTTGCGTATAGGTTAAAATTAGGTGTAAGAATCAGATAAGAACTCTCATCCGATCTCTTTTAAATATTTATTAAAATTCTGAGTGGAGATCGGATAAGAACTCTCATCCGATCTCTTTTAAATATTTATTAAAATTCTGAGTGGAGATCGGATAAGAACTCTCCTCCGACCTCCTTTTAAATGTTTATGGAAATTTTAGATCGAGAAACGGATAAGAACTCTCTTCCGATCTCTTTTAAATCATTTGTTATAAAATTAGGTGAGGATCGGATAAGAACTCTCCTCCGACCTCTCTTAAATTATTTGTTAAAAATTTTGTTTGAGGAACGGATAAAAACTCTCTTTCGACCTCTTCGAAGTTTGGACACGGCCATATATCATAAGAGTCTAAGTTTAAGAGTTCTAGTATTTAAAGGTGCCAAAGGTCGAAATAAGATTTCTTTTAACTTGTTGGTACTTTATGACTAAATAAGGGACGCCGGACTGAATTTTGCTGACCTCCCCTAAGGTCACTTTACCAGTACCCTATCTGTACCCTTTTACTTACCTGAGTTTTGATTTTTATTCCGCCTTATGGCATTATGCCGGATCGCCTTCTACGTCAGCCTAGTGATTCAATTTTGCTATTTCCCTGACGCGTTATTTAGACCCTCTTTTTTCAAAGACATTTTAAACACAGTTACCTACATTTTGTCTAGCTGCTTCTACGTAACTCGGGACTAGATGACTTGCGTTCAGAAATAATAAAGATTAACGAAAGTGTGGGTTAGTCAACACGGGAGTAAACTAGAACATATCTTTTCTTTGTTTTTTTTTTAGCGTGACATAAACTTAAAGAAAACAACAGGCATAAGAAAGAGAACAAAGGAAATACGTGAAACGAGAACTAGACTTAATAAAATGGCGATATTAACACTGACCTGTAGGGAGTCGAGTCTATTGAACTAACTACAGAATCGCAAAAGTAGCAAGATTGCAGGTTGGCAGCCGGAGGACTATGGTCCGCCTCGAAATGAAGTATCCTTTGTTAAAATGTAAACGGGTCAAAATAACCAAGCTTGAGTGGAGTTGAGCTTAGACAATATGAATGGAAATAGAGGATAACAAAGACAGAAAGTGAGGGTGCCACAGGATAATGAATGAACTGAAAATGAAAAATTTCAGTATTCAAGAATCCCTTTTGCAAGAAAACACTTCAGAAAACTAGTTTCAAAAGTTTTTTCCTACGAAAACTCCAAAAATAGCAGAGTAACAAACTGAATTAAGTTTCAGAGTTCTTCCACTATAGTTACTGCCTCTTGTCTATATATTTTTTTTCGTCCGTCCCTTGAACAGTTTTTCATGCAGGTATTTATAGGGACCGGGTGCTTCCCCCTGAAGGGTCAGGATCTATCTTGAGGGAGATGGAGGGTCAGGATTTCAAAGGACATGATCGGATGCTTGAGAATTAAAGCGAATCAAAATGAACGGCCGAGATCATTCTCAGGATACCCGTCCTTTTCTTCTTCTGATCTGACGGTCCAAAACTTTGTTGACCTGGGTGATCCAAGGGCTGGGAATAAAAGGCACCGGTCTTGTCGTCTTCCTCTTTGATCCAAAGGCTCTGGACTCGTCCTTGCAAGTGAGACCAATGGTGGAGATTGGGATGTACAGGACTGTCATGACATACTCCGGCATTTGTCAGCATTGTGGGCGATTCTCAGGCGTGCGGTGGAGATTTCGTCTGCGATGCTTTAACTACCTTGGCTCTGATTCTGACGATGGTTATTGGGATTTGTCTTATTCTCTTTGCCTTCCGATCTTCCCTCTTTCTGATCTCTTTTACATGCTCTTTTTCCGATCTTTCATACTGGTCTCCCATCTTCCGATCTATTATTCTGATCTTTCCCTTACTCAGGTCCGGTCTGGTCAAAGCATTAATTTCCCCTCGATTCCCGAAGCGTCCGCTTCGTTTTCTGCTTAGCAATAAATGCCCGTTTTCCCCTATATATCCCTGACGAAAGAGACTTTCCTTCACCCGATTTTCCTCTCTTCCTTCTTACTTTCCAGTTCTAGCTGCTCCGGCGGTCGTTCCGGCCATGATTGTGGTTTTTGATCCCTTTCCGATAAACTTCTTTGTTCCTTGACTGAAAATTTACGATCCCGGTGAACGAATAATAGCAATAACCTTATCTGATGATGGTGAGAGAACTGAATCAATTAACCGATCTGGATTGCGGACCTCGATCGTGCCGATCTCGAGTTGTTTCACCGGCATAATCGACGAACCGATCTTGGCTGAGCAAATTGCTGATGTTCCGCCGACCCTTGGCGGTTGCTCTTCCGAGTTTATTCGGCTCCTCACCACATTGGGTGTTCCGACAGCGTCTTTCCTCCACATTGGGTGTTCTGACAGCGGGTTAAGCTCCGGTCGGCGACACCCTTTGGATCAGTCACAATGTTGCCTATTGACATAGGCCTCTTTAGATAGGATGTTCCGCTGGTCTTTAGAGATCGGCCTTTTGATGTAATCAGATCTCTAATGTATTCCGATCTTTAGATCGCCCAAATTATGTAATCTGACTTTTGGAAATGTATTCCGATCTCTTGAGATCGCCCAAATGATGTAATCTAACTTTTGGAAATGTATTCCAATCTCTTGAAAATAAAAATCTTATTTCGCCAACTATCATCTTATTGATTATTTTCCGATCTCTGATATATTTGTCCGATCTGGTTCCTAACAAAACGACTCTTAACTGATCCTTTATTCAAAATATTCAACTTAATATGTCGATCTCTAGTTAACTGATCTCTTTACGTAATTTGGAATGTTCAAGAGACGCATCAGAACAGCTGGCGAGTCCCGTTAACCGATGCACTGCCTGGAACCTCGTGAGCATTAAATGCTCGGACGAGTATAAATAGGGGTGGGGGGTTAGCCATTTGCTCCTGTATGTCATTTCAGTCTCTTGCTCACAACTTCAAAGTTCTCATTTTCTCAAGTTCTTCCGACGCCGATCAGACTCAGGTAAGGGCTTTGATCTTCTTTTAGTTTAAATTCTTTATTTCCTTTGAAAATGAGCGGCGCCAAAGGTCAGAGAGCGACGAGCCCTCCTTCCATTCAATTCTCGTGGTCGTCTGATGAAGAAGAGGTGGTCGGGCCAAGCGCACAACCAGAACCTCCTAGGGTCTCCGTTCCAGCTCGGGGGCGGATCGCACCATCAAGGCATGCACCTTCTTCAGGGAGGGAGAATCTTCCTATGGACGAGCTGCCATCGATCTTGTAAGAATCTGATCTGTAATCGTTTAGCCAGGAGTACAATATTCGTCCTTATTCGTATGAACTTATCCGGTGTCACGGCGATCACCGAGCCGATCACTTCTTTGAAGAGAATGACATGGTCATAGTATACGAGGAACAGTTAAAGGCCGGTCTTCGGTTCCCTCTGGATGACTTCTTCAAGGAGGTCCTAAAATTTCACCGAGTGTGCATTGCTCAAGTTCACCCTAACTCGTGGCGGATCTTAGTAGCCTTCCGAGGCCTGTGCCGAGCAAAGGGAATCAGACCTACGGCTAAGGTGTTCGCCGAACTGCACAGGCTAACTCGCCGAAAGGACGACAAGCACTGGTTCTTTCAGGCGAAGCCTCATTGTGGGCTCTTTACCGATCTGCCCTCCTCCCTTAAGAATTGGAAGAACCGCTTCTTCATTCTGAGGAGCAAAAATCCGACCTGCTTTGAGGACTTCCCCCGTAGCTGGTGGCACCAGGGGCCCTTGATTCTGAAGCGTATTACCCTGAACCAGGAGGAAAGCCTAATAGTGATGGAACTGAAGAGTCAGGCTGCCACTCAAAAGTTCTCCTGTTTAAATGCGGTGACTGCCGAGCTGCACCATTGGACCATACAGCTGATCACCGGCCAAGATCGCGAACTTCCGCTCTCTGACCTCGGCATTGGTATTTTCTACATCTCAGATCTCAGGACCTTAGCTATCTCACTGACCTTTTCTTTGTGCAGGTATGGCGGGTGGTGAGGGTTCCAAGAAGCGGAAGAAAGAAAGAGAGATTTCCAGGAAAGTAAAAGAGATGAAGCGTTCGGCATTACTTCAAACACCCGGCCATGAACCTAGGGAGATACAAGGAGATCCGCCTCGACCTTCGGGACTGCCGATCACAGAAGCTGTCCGATCTCCTCCTCAATGAGAAGAACCGCCTCCACCTCCTCCAGTTGCTCCTAGCACAGAAGGGGGTTGTTCTCGACCTCCTGCGAGGCCCCCTTCTCGTGGCGCTCAAGTGCTGATTGCTTCTCTGGAGAACAATCGGACTGTTAGGGAGAACCCCGATTTTGCCAAAGTCTTGGGGTCTTCTATCTGCCTTCAGGACGATCGGGACAGACTGTCTCTGGACAATCTTGACGACATCCTGACCCGATCCATGAGTTTGAATGTAGAGTGTCTGGTGAACCAGCATGTAGTCCGGGAAAAGGCTCACCGTTTGGGTAAGGAGATCGAGAAGAAAAGTCAAGAAGTGGCATCCCTCCGATTCCAACTCTCATCCGCTCAGAACTATATATCCGAGATCGAGGGGCAGATGAAACTTTATGAGGATAAGCTAGCCGCGCAGAGTCATGTTCTGGCCGAAAGGGATCATGCTCTTGGAGAAGTCCAGGCGCTCCGGGCCAACGAAGCTGCTCAGGTCGCCCACCTTACTGAGGAGCTTAAGGCAAAAGATGAAGAGATGGTGACAGGAATAGCCGGTGCTTATGTGAACGCTCACCAGGATCTCTTGGCCGAGCTCCAGAAGCGTTACCCAAAGGAGGACTTCTCTTGGATGGCCGACCTGGCGCCCAGAGGCGAGGAGGAAAGCGAAGAGGAGGCCGAGGGTGAGAGAGAAAATGAGCAAAATGTAGATCAGGCTGGGGGTGATCCCCCAGCCGAATGACTTGTACAAATGTTGGTATGAAATGAAATCGCTCTTTGTTCAATGATTGAATGTGATTTGGAAAATCTCTGAATTGCCTAACTATTTGATTGTCTAAGCATAGCAAAACAAGAACTAAATGCAATTGTTAATCTAAGCATAAGAGATCGGAAAGCACAATAAGCATGAGATCGGTAGGGAAGAGATGCTGAACGGGACTTGATTAAAATTGAAAATTTGACTTGAACACTTAAGATCGGAATCCTCATTAAACCGGACCAAAACCTTAGCTCTTAAACTTTTGAAAGGGAGATCAGCAATAAAACTGGTAAGAAAAGATCTAGTGCCAGTTCATTTCGTTTGTCAACAGAGATCAGGAATATACTTGACGAGTCCGGAGATTCGATAATGGGTTTGAGAGATCGGTGAGTGATAGACTGGTAAGGCTTTGACTGATGTGAGGACTTAGCATTGATTCAATTCTTGGTGAGGAGAGATCGGAAATGTGACTGTCTATCAAAGAGGGGTCGGAAATGTGATTAGCTGTCAAAAGGAGACTTAGTACTGGGGGTCGGTTTCAAAGTTTTATTGATTTTGGGGATCGGCCAAAATATGGTGTCAACAGCTGCCCCTCTTTACATAATTTCTATTAAAGGGAAAATTTCCCGTGTAGGAATTATGTAAAGATTCAGACTCATATTTTGGACGATTAGGTGTTCGAAGTTAGGGAGCTATAGCACACTTAAGTTGGTGACCTAGGAATTCGCAACAGAAGTTGAACTAAAAACAACTTGGATCAAAGAACCAGAAACATGGGGAATGATAGCAGGAAATTAAAATTGCAGGAAATTTAAATTGCTGTAAATCAAAATCAACTTAGATCAAGGAACCAGAGGTTGATAACAGGAAATGTAAATTACTGGAAATTAAAAATCAACTTAGATCAAGGAACCAGAGGTTGATAACAGGAAATTTAAATTGCTGGAAATTAAAATCAATTTAGATCAAGGAACCAGAGGTTGATAACAGGAAATTTAAAATTGCAGGAAATTAAAATCAACTTAGATCAAGGAACCAGAGGTTGATAACAGGAAATGTAAATTGCAGGAAATTAAAATCAACTTAGATCAAGGAACCAGAGGTTGATAACAGGAAATGTAAATTGCTGGAAATTAAAATCAACTTAGATCAAGGAACTAGAGGTTGATAACAGGAAATTTAAATTGCTGGAAATTAAAATCAACTTAGATCAAGGAACCAGAGGTTGATAACAGGAAATTTAAATTGCAGGAAATTAAAATCAACTTAGATCAAGGAACCAGAGGTTGATAACAGGAAATTTAAATTGCAGGAAATTAAAATCAACAAGGAATGTAAATTGCACTTACAAAGCAAGTCTAATCCAGACACGAGAAGTTCTTCTCTAATGAAGTGTACTTAACAGAAACCCGAAGGCCAAAGATTAATGGAGGACGAGTTGCATGACTTGACCCATGACCCCACTTTTCAAATGCCCTTCCTCTGTTTTCGACTTTTCCCCGAAAAAGCGCCCTTGCGGGTTTTCACTTCCCCTTCGTGTATATGACTAGAAATGCCCTTTGGGTTTTCACCTCTAGTTTTTTTTTTTTTTTTTTTTTTTTTTTGCACCCCTTTCCTGGTAATTCCATGCAAATCTCATAGTAAAGTATGTGAGGTTATCAATTGTTAAATCCTAATCTTATGGCAAAAATTTTAACTGATTAAATAGCGCATTAAATAACGAGATTGCAGAAAGATAAATATGAGGGAAAGATAGAAACATGGGGAATGAAGTATGACTTTATTGCGGTTTTAATAAAAACAAAGATAGAGTTTCAAAGAGGAAGGGTACAAGGATAGATCTCACATATTCCTTGCGACTGGCTTTGAGATCCCTTAACTGCCATTATTTCAAATTCTCTGAAGCCTCATGTCATGGCGGTTTATTCCCCTTCTCGGTCTCATGCTTCTTTCCTTATTTCTCCCTTTTCATTCTTGGGATGCCCTTTCGGGTTTTCACCCCTAGATTTATTTTTTTATTTTTATTTTTATTTTTTTTTGCTAGCTCTTTCAAGATGCCCTTTCGGGTTTTCATCCTTCACTCATTTTACAGAAAGCGCCCCTTTGGGGTTTTTGCCTTCTTTCACACATTTTGCTAGGAGCGCCCTTTTGGGTTTTCACTCCTACTTTTTTTCTTTTTTTTTCTTTTCAGGCATAGTATCTCTTGACGGTGTCAGCATTCACAGGTCTTGGAAACTCTTCGCCGTCCATGTGGGTCAAGATCAAGGCTCCTCAAGAAAATGCCTTTTTAACCACATAGGGTCCCTCGTAGGTTGGTGACCATTTGCCCCGGGGATCGTTTTGATTCGGCAGCACTTTCTTCAAAACTAGGTCCCCGGGTTGGAATTCGCGTGGGCGAACGCTTTTGTCAAATGCTCTAGCCATTCTCATCTGGTATAACTGCCCATGACATGCTGCTGCTAACCTTTTCTCATCCAGCAAGTTTAACTGATCCAACCTTGACTGGATCCATTCTGACTCATCAATTCCTCGACTCTTCCGTAATCCTTAGGAAGGAATTTCAACTTCAATAGGCACATCCGCTTCCATCCCATAAACCAATGAGTATGGAGTTGCCTGGCCGAGGTTCTTCTGTAAGTCCCAGATGCGTGGAGAGCGTAGGGAAGCATATCATGCCAATCCCTATATGTGACCGTCATTTTCCGGATTATCCTCTTGAGATTTTTGTTTGCAGCTTCCACCACTGCATTCATCTGGGGACGGTATGGGGAGGAATTGAGGTGTCGGATTTTGTATGGATCACACAATTTTTGAATCTTTGGACCATTCAGATTCTTAGCGTTGTCAGTGACGATTTTATTGGGGAGACCATACCGGCAGATAATATTGTTTCTGAAGAATTTGAGAAACGTATTCTGTGTGATGTATGCATAAGATGTCGCCTCGACCCACTTGGAGAAATAGTCGATGGCTACAAGGATGAATCTGTGCCCATTGGATGCCTTGGGATTGATGGGACCAATCACATCGATGCCCCACATTGCGAAAGGCCATGGTGAGACGAGGTTAAACAGCTTGTGAGGTGGCACATTTATTGGATCGGCATAGATCTGACACTTATGGCACTTTTGGAAATACTCGATGCAATCCTTTTCCATTGTGGTCCAAAAATACCCCCGTCGCATGATTTGCTTAGCCATCATGTGCCCATTGGCATGGGTTGCACAGCTTCCCTCATGAGTCTCGAAAAGGATTTTCTTTGCCTCCTTTGCGTCCACACATCTCAACAATTCGCCGTTGGAGCCTCTCTTATATAGGGTTTCACCACTGGGGAAGTATCCCAATGCTAATCTCCGAAGCATCCTCTTTTCGCTTCGGTTTGCCCCTGAGGGGAATTCTCTAGTTCTGCAGTAGACCAGGATGTCATGATACCAAGGTTTACCGTCGGGTTCTTCCTCAATCATGAAGCAATAAGCTGGCTCATTCCTTGCCTTAATCTTCAATATTTGAGTCATCTGCCCTTCTTCGATTTGAGCCATAACGGCTAGAGTGGCTAAGGCATCAGCAAATTGATTTTTGTCTCGACTAAGGTGAGTGAAAGAGATCTCTTCGAATTTCTTAATCAGCTCCAGTAAGTACTTCTGATATGGGATTAGCTTGGGATCCTTGGTTTGCCATCCTCCCTTGACTTGATAAATAATTAGGGCCGAGTCTCCGTATACCTCCAACTTCCTGATTTTCATTTCGATGGCAGCCTGTAGACCCATCACACAAGCTTCATACTCTGCGACATTGTTGGTACAGTCAAACCTCAACTTGACAGCTATCGGGAAGTGTTTCCCATCTGGGGATACCAATACAGCTCCGATTCCATTCCCGGATAAATTGACTGTTCCGTCAAAATACATTTCCCATACATCGGTTGGCCCCTCTTCTTTGCAGTCTACTTCATTAATATGCTCATCAGGGAACTCAAAATCCAGAGCTTCATAATCTTGAATAGGATTTTCTGCTAGGAGGTCAGCGATCACGCTACCTTTCACCGCTTTCCGGGTCATGTAGACTATGTCGTATTGGGAGAGTATAACCTGCCACTTGGCTATCCTACCTGGTACGAATGGGCTTTCGAACACATATTTGATAGGATCCATCCTGGAGATGAGCCATGTCTTGTGATTCAACATGTAGTGTTTGAGGCGATTTGCTGTCCAGGCTAACGCGCAGCAAGTCTTTTCTAAGAAAGAGTACCTTGACTCACAATCATTGAACTTCTTGCTCAGGTAATAAATAGCCCTCTCCTTTCGGCCGGTATCATCATGTTGTCCCAAAACACATCCCATCGAGTTCTGTTGGACCGCCATATACAGGATAAGAGGCCTCCCTACCACGGGTGGAACCAATACTGGTGGGCTTGACAAGTATTGCTTGATTTTCTCAAAAGCCTCTTGGCAACCTGAATCCCATTGAGTGGTGTTGTTCTTTCGGAGTAGTCTGAAAATAGGCTCAGCTTTGGCAGTGAGGTTGGAAATAAACCTTGAAATGTAGTTCAACTTTCCGAGAAAACTACGCACCTCCCTTTTTGTTTTTGGGGATGGCATTTCTTGAATAGCTCGAACCTTGTCTGGATCAACTTCTATTCCCCTCTCGCTTACTATGAATCCCAACAACTTTCCAGATCTAGCTCCGAATATGCATTTGGCAGGGTTCAGTTTCAGCTGGTATTTCCTGAGCCTTTCGAATACCCTCCTCATCACCTGTACGTGGCTCTCTTTTCCTCTGGATTTAATGATCATATCATCCACATACACTTCCACCTCTTTATGCATCATATCGTGGAATAATGTGACCATTGCGCGCTGGTAGGTAGCACCAGCATTCTTCAACCCGAAAGGCATGACCCGATAGCAAAACACTCCCCATTGAGTGATGAAAGCAGTCTTATCCTTGTCTTCCTCGTCCATTGGGATCTGATTGTACCTTGATGCCCCATCAATACATGAACACCTGCCCAATCCCGCAGCATTGTCAACTAACACATCAATGTGGGGGAGAGGAAAATCATCTTTCAAGCTTGCTTTATTAAGATCCCTATAGTCAACGCACACCCTGACTCTCCCATCCTTCTTCATTACCGAGACGACGTTAGCCACCCATTGGGGATATTTGACCACTTCCAGGAACCCAGTGTCATACTGTTTCTTGACTTCATCCCGAACTTTGAGCAGTGTGTCGGGGTTCATTCTCCTTAACTTCTGCTTTACCGGGACTGTCCCCGGAATTAGGGGAATTTTGTGTGTCACTATCTGGGGGTCCAAACCAACCATATCATCATAGCTCCAGGAAAATACGTCGAGGAATTCTTTAAGCAGACTGATCATATCTCCCAATTCTTCACTCTCCACTACCTTAAGTTCCCTTTTTACTTCTTCTGTGCCTAAATTTATGGTGTGCGTTTTGTCTCCACCAGGCACTAGGGAGGGCTCATCCTTTTCATTGCTTTCTTCTGTAAGGTCTTTCTCAGAATCACTTGAAGTAATGGCAGTTATGGGGATTTCAAAATTAACCAGAGGAATTTCTGAGTCTATTGGATTATTAGGTGTTAATTGACGAATGGTCCTGAATGAATAAAAATAGAATGTATTATAAGGATGGAATTCAAAGGGAAAGAAAGAGAGAATTGGATTTAAAATGCGCTATTAATTCATTAACGTTTATGCCATAAGAAAAAGGTCCATTTACAGTATTACACTTGTCACCATGGACAAAATGATCAAGTGTCACACCCTACCCCTCTGTAAGGCATAACATGATTCCGTAGTATACCTAATGAATTACCAACTTCGTCTACTGATAACCCATTAAATACACTACAAGGGATTTTAAAAACGTTTCTTACTTCTTTTGCAGTGGTGAGCACTATTTACAGGTGTTAAAGACTTTGGTGAACTGAAGTGAAATAACTAACTCATTTGGTTTATTTGGAATTTCTGTAAAAATTTTGGCAGAGTGCCATCTGTATTTTGGATAAAACAGTTCTTCAGAAAACCTGTAAAAAAAAGCACTTCAATAATTTTCCAAATCTCAACTCCAATACATTTCTCAACACAACAATTTATCAACTCAATTCCATAGAAATTTTTCAAAGTCTGAGATAAGGAAATATAATACAACTTTTACAATCCAAAACACTCATAATTAATTTACAACTTCAAGGTACAATTTAATTTACAATGCTCAAAACCAAAAACAATATGTACATACAAAGGTCATACATTCTGATTACAAAATGCAAAATATTGGTATACTCATTATACCCAAAAATCTCTCATTGGAGGTATATGCAGCCTAGTCTGCTCTCTACTATTAAAAGCTATCAGAGACAATGTCTCAGTGGTGCACAACATTAACCAAATACAATTTAAATCACAATTCATAAGTCATGTAAATAGTGGATACTTAAAATCATAGTTAAATTCAAGACAATAAATGTCAACAAGAATTTAAACTCCATTTGTCAATATCACAATAATTTTCCATAAGTCAGATCATGTTTGAATTCAAAAGACGATATGTCAATGAGAGTTTAAATCAATTTCACAATCTCACAATACATAATAATGCAATTTAGTCGAATAATTTAAGAATACAGTGTTGCCAATTCATTCACAACTTAAGCCATGACACAAATTTTCGATCAATGCCGTGTTGTACACCACGACAAAGCAATCACAACCTCACTAATCGAAATCAATGAGGAAGGGGAGCTAGCTATATAATGAGTACTCATCCGATCACCTCAACTGGTAAACCAGAGAGGGAAAATAAACGATCACGACTCCATAAATGGAGAAGGAAAATAAACGATCACAACCCCATAATTGGAGAAGGAATGATACGATACTGTCATGCTAAGTGTGAACACAAAATCAATTCCAAACATTTTATTCAAATGATTCGTGAAAATCCAATAAATTTCCAAAGTCATAATTTCATTCACAAAATGGCAACACAATTCATAATTAACTTCGATTTTCACAAATCACACTAAGCTAATTTTCCCACAATTTCAAACCATTTACAATGCTTTTAAGCAATAAGTATCCATCAATATCATTCAAACAATTTCTCACAGTTTCAAATCATTTACAATGCTTTTCAAGTAATAAATACCCATTCAAACACATTTCCACAATTTAAAACAATAATGTACAAATAATCACTATTTATTTCAATTGAAAAATTCAAAAGAAATAGTTGTTGTGCACAAACCTCGATGATCGCTCCGGACTCTGTTTCCTTCTCTTTTCTGAGTCTTTAGTAATCGAGAAACACAATTTGAAGTGTTTCAGTACTAAATTAAATTGTCTCTAACGATAATGTTTGGTAAATAATGCACTGAACTCAATTTTTCACTTAATCACCTAATATACCGACCCTCGTTGCGTTTTAGGTAAATTAGGTTTTAGTGTCGTTAATATGTCACATTTGATAGGGTTTTAGGTTTGGTATGTTTTACCAAAGTCATTTCCTTGCTTAGTGCATTTTAATGCAAATTGCTGGATTCCGGGACACTAGTTTGACCTAACCGGACGATCTAGTTCCCTCAGTTTTCGGGTCTCGGTCGAAACTACAAATTTGTAGATCTAGGTCTTATTGCACGCGGTGCAAAATTTCAGGTCAATCCGAGTTAAGTAGACCAAGTTATGGTCATTACACTATTGCTGGTCAAGTGGTACCATTTTAGGTCAATTTTTGGTCAATTTGGTCAACTCTGGTTCGGCCAGTTTTTGGACCCGAACTTGTGCAAGTTGTTTGACTTGCTTATGGTCATTTCTGGACTTTTGTGTCTTCATAAGACTTGTAGGTATGGGTCTTAACTATTCTTGGTCAAAATTTCAGGTCAATTGGACCTGTTTTGAGTGAGTTATGGCCTAAATACTCACTGCTGCCCAAATGGTCAGTTTTTAGGTCTCAAGTGTACCTAATCCGAATTGGTCATTTTTCACATCACCTTGCAAGCAGAATTTTGGTATGGTTTCTCAATGAAAGTTGGCACATTTTGTGCCTAGTTTCACGTCAAATTGGTCTCATACCAATTGAGGTTACACATTTCAGGTTATGGGCTAAAATGTACACTGCCCTCAATATGCATTTCACACCCCACTTCAAACACACATATACCTTGCAATTTGGTTCACTTCCCTACCAATCTGTTTTGGTACATTAACCACAGTATAATCTACTTTACATTAACATTATTTTGGGCAGATTACCATTACCCTCAACATACCAAATATAATTCATATTTACAATATCTCAATACCATTACATACACACCTAAACACCACTAATTCTCACATACACTTTACACAATAATTTCATACACATATCCTTCATTCCTTAATGCCACAATTCTGCCAACACTCCCATGAATATACACATTTATTCAAGTGTCCCCAAGGCTGCCAAAATTTGTCCTTCAACATCAAAGTGTCCTACAATTTACCAATTCCCATCCAAGTGCATAAATCACCATATATATTTGAAATAATTCATTAGGATATTAAACCACCAAGATCAACATTATTCCTCATCAATTATATGCATAATAATTCATCAAATGCATGACCCCATGGCTGTCCAAAATGGCTATTTCAATAACTAGTTAAACTCTAAAATTTCCTTCACAAAACTAACACCCATAACATGCACACAAAATTTAACAAAGGAATTCTCAAAAATGCAAACTTACCTTTAATTGTAACTTGCTAAACCTTCACCAAACTTCTCAAAATTGGTATCAATATCTTCCTTGTGATGTGTAGACCATTTTTCATAAAGCTACTTAAAGGATTGGAGTTGAAAATGGGGAGATAAGAAAGCTTGCATGAAAAATGGCTATGGAGGATTTCTTTTCCTCTTCAATTCGGCATGGGTTATGGAATGAAGAAGATGACCCTTTTGAGTGGGAAGAATCTGCCCACTAATGAATATATTTAACCATTTTAATGTTCTTAGTGGACCACTAAACAATTTAAATCATATTTTAAGGTAAACTTTCACTTAATCCCACATTAAGCCCTTGATTTTAGTTATTTGTATTAGGTACCACTAAACTAATTTTTCATTTTATTTTCCAAGTGTAATATTAATTATTTTTAATGGACATTTAGGTCAAAAGAAACTTGGGATGTCAAATGACCATAATGCCTGTTCGATTTTTCGGTAACACCGTATTTTGTCTGTTTTTCGATTTCTCACTTTTCTTTGTACTAATTATTTAATTTTTCTTTGTTCTTTCTAATGAGATTTATTCTTCAACAAGGGTCTATTTGTGTCTTAAAAATGTTTTCGGGGTTCCCTAGTCAACGGTCCACGCCGTGACTTTCCATCTGATCACCCATCGTTAGGTTTCATTTCGTTTAACTTGATCACATTTCTTTGCAATCATTTTTCCTTTGTTTTTCTTGTACTTTCTTTTCTTTTATTTCATTATTTTATGTCTCCTCACTCTCATTGAAGTGTGGTTCTAGGCATCCTAGCTGTCCGACAACAGCACTACCGAACTTAGGGGTGTTACATCAAGTGTTGATAACCAAAGGTACTTTACTCGAAATTGAGTACAGGGATGTCCTCCATTGTCCAGTTGTCCAGTTCTTGCCCTTCAGCTATCGGTGAGACTAGAGCTTCATACAAGGAATCGAAATGGATGACACCAATGGATGGTTCATCGGGCGATTCTTCTACCTCTGCCAGATTTTCAATGACCGTCTTGGTGAAGACTTCCGTGATTTTAGGGACTACCTTCCTTTTTCCCATTTCCTGGTCGAATCTCTGATCCCGAAGTCTGTTCCTCATCCAGAATCGCCCATCCATGAGGGCATCTTCCTCATAACCCAAACCGCAGTGGCCTACCTTCTGGATAGCCGGTATAGGTTCAACAATCCCTTGTAATGCAGCCCCTAGCCCCTTGCCTTCTTCGTACCCATTCTTTAACATCACCTTGGCTACCATAGCCATAGCCCCTTCATTTCTTGTTTCTTGTAACTCAAGGGCCTGGAAGGAGCTTTCCAACGACTCCTCAGCCGCTTCCACATAAGGGAGTGATTGTGGCTTGGTGACTAGCAAGGCCTCCTCTCCTTTCACTGTGATGATTTTGCCGTCCATAATATATTTGATCTTTTAGTGCAAAGTTGAAGGGACAGCATTTGCTGAATGAATCCAAGGTCTTCCCAATAGCATAGTATATGCGGGCTCAATGTTCATCACCTGAAACGTGACGTTGAAAGTACATGCACCAACTTGGATTGGCAGGTCGATGTCCCCCAGCACTTCTCTCCTTGTACCGTCAAAGGCTCTTACCACCATAGCACTCTGGCGTATATCAGATTGGTCAACTGGCAATCTAGCTAAGGTAGTATTAGGGAGTACATTGAGAGCTGACCCATTATCAATAAGCACCTTGGCTACTATACAACCCTTACATTTCACTGTTACATGCAGAGCTTTAGTGTGCCTTAAACCCGCAGGGTCTATCTCATCCTCCGAGAAAGTGACAAAACTGGATGCCTGGATTTGACCCACTATCTTTTCAAACTGCCCTGGTGTGATGTCGGGGTTTACAAAGGCCTGATCCCGGATTCTCTGCAAGGCTTGTCGGTGCACTTCTGAGCTCAGGATTAGTGACAGCAGTGAAATCCGTGCAGGCGTCTTCCTCAACTGTTCCACCACATCATACTCACTTTGTTTCATTATTTGGAGCAGTAGCTCCTCCTCTTCTTTATGTTCAGCAGGCTCTACTTCCTCTGTCTTCTCAACCTCCTCTTCAGTATTCTTCAGTGGCTCTCCCATCTTTACTTTCCCTTTTCTCTTTTCTTTTTCTTCGTTTACGTAACACCTCCCACTTCGAGTTATGAACTCGACCTCTTGCTCAAGGGAGGAGGGTTTTGTGGCAGCGACGGGTTGGGGATCAACCTGGGGAGTAGGGCTGGTGGCAGGTCCGGCATAAGTCATCTGAAAGTGTTCATGAGGAGTGAAACATGGCTTAGGAGGTGCTGGGGGTGAAGCAAGGCTAGGAGCCGGTGTATTGCTTGACGCTCCTTGGGTGAAGACTTGGAAATTGTAGTTCCAAGGTATGGCATGGGTGTTGGTAATAGGGAGCTGAGATGGGGCTCGGATAACCGTTACTGGCGGCGAGGCTACTGGGGGTGAGAAGGTGATTCTGGGTTTAGAGGTAAAAGCATTCTGGCTGTATCTAGTTGTGTTCACTCCTTCTTCCATCTTCGACCTTGTTTGGCATCTCAGAACCTTGAGAGACAACAAGTTCTGAACCTCTTGCCTGAATCCCTCACAGCCCCGTAGCTCATGATCAGTTGCTCCTCCATGATAAGGACACCCCGTACCTTCTTCTAATCCCGTTACCTGAGGGCAAAGGTAGCCTTCCCTTATTACCACAGTAAAAATTTCTTTAAAGTAAGGAACCAGCTTGTCTACTTCCGGTGTTGATCCTTCTCCATTAGACTCTATCATGTTTACACCACGGCCCGCGTTATGGTTGGGCAGTGGGTTTGAAGTAACGTTGGGGAGGGAACCATTTCCCTCAATTTTCAGCCACCCGTTCCGGATTAAGGCGTGCACTCTTCCCCTGAGTGCTCCGCAGTTATCAGTTGAATGCCCTTGTGCTCCTCCATGATATTCACAATGGGCAGTGGCATCATACCACCTGGGATATGGAGGCTAAATTGGATCTAGGGGAATTGGTACAATTTGGTTTATACCGACAAGGTATCGGTATATTTCACTGAGTGGGAGGGGAAGAGGTGGATCAGGGTTTCTTGGGAGTCTTGAGTTGTTTTGTGGTGGTCTTGGTTGAGCAGGAAGAGGAGGTGGTCTTGGTTGATAATTTGTAGGCGGGGGATATTGTGGGCGCGGGTGTGGATAATTTGGGAAAGGAGGTGGAACATTTGCGACTGTTTGGCCGTGAGGGGGAGGATATGGCCGATAATTATTTTGAGGGAATGGGGAATAATTGTTTTGACGGGTGACAGAATGCACATCACCCTCCTTCTTCTTGCCAAAGCTGGCAGTCTTCTTCGCAGGGTTCTCCGCCATCTCTTGCAACCGTCCCATTCTTAGATTGGCCTCTATTCTTTCATCGGCCTGTATGATGTTAGAGAAGCTGTTGGAAGTGTTCCCAATCATCAAATTGAAATAGGGGGCTTTCAAAGTCTCAATGAACAGAGAGCACAGCTCATTGTCAGTCACCGGAGGGTGTACCTCTGCCGCCTTTTCTCTCCATCTCTGGGCATATTCCTTGAAGCTTTCCTTGTCCCTCTGCACCAGGTTTTGAAGATCCCTCCTTGTGGGGGCCACATCGCAGTTAAATTTGTACTGCTTGAGGAAAGCATCTGCCAAATCTTTCCAGGAGCGTAGTTTGCTCCTATCCAACTGAATACACCACCTCAGGGCCGCCCCGGAGAGGCTCTCATGAAAGAAGTGGACTAACAGCCTATCATCATCCGTCAGAGCGGACATCTTAGCGATATAGGTGGCCAAGTGAATGCGAGGATCTGAATTCCCTGTGTACTTGTCGAAATCAGGGACCTTGAACTTGGGCGGTACCACCACATCAGGAACCAACCTGAGCGATGCCACATCGACTGAACCATACATATTCAGTCCTTCAATTGCTCTCAACCTCTCTTCTAGGGCAGATAATTTCTCGCTTTCTTTTGTCTTATTTTCCCCTCCCACTGCATGAAACGCTCCCCCAGCCGGGAGATGAGGGGTGGAGTGAACTGGAGGGATTAGAATGGAAGGGTATGGGTCGGTGTTTGGAACAGTTGGGTAATGAGAGTAAGGTAGGTCATTATTCGTGGTAGCCGGATTGACAGTGATTGTCGGGTCCGGAATAGGTGACTGAAAGGTAAAAGAAGTTGAAGCTTGGTGCGGATCATTTGTTGTAGGTGGTGGTGGAGGTAATGGTAAGTTAGGCTCTGCTGTGGGTTTATTCTGGGACATTTCCCTCATTAGTCTCATAAGTTCTGAGACCTGATCTTTCAATTCGGAAACCTGCCCTTGTAGGTTCTGTACTTGTTCCTGATCTTCCATTATCTTCTTTGTCCGGGATCTTGTTAAGTACACTCGCTTGGGTTGAACCGTGTGCTTGGTCAGACTTGCCTTGTTTGAAGCAATATTGATTTCCTGTGGGGAAAAAAAGGTTTTTAATGAATTTCGAATTTTGTAAAAAACTAAAAGTCCTTGTTCGGATGAAGGATACAGTGGCGTTTGGGAGCCAGAATGACATCTGCGAAAGGATGATTGCATCAATTTTATCATGGCATCGTTCGATAGTCTGACTGTGAATGACTGGATTGAATGCGCATTTATGATACCTGTCCATATAGCGCATTCAATTTTTCACATAACCCTAGCGAGGGAGTTCCTACGGGAGTCATATTATTCATTCACAACTTTGCTAAACAATGGTCCAAAAATCATTTCATTAACTGAATAATTTGCACATCGTATTCTTTACATCGGTCTAGGCTCTGGGAGGTTCTTTATAATGAGATGACATTTTCTGAGATACTCATATAACCTTTCTTCTTGTTTGGCAGGGTCGAATGCTTTCAGAGCGTACTCGGATTCAGGTAATAATTCTTGTTTTCCCCGTGCTATCGTTCTCTCCAGCTGGTCAACATTTTCTTTCAACTCTTGATAGAGAGTAGCTTGTCTTTCCTTCCCTTTCCTTTTCTTAGCACACTCTTTCAAGATATCGTTGATAAGTAGTGCCTGTTCTTTCAATTCGAGCTTCTTCTTTTTGTTTTCTTGTTTATACTCTTCAACGAGTATTTCCTGGTATTTCATCTTTTCCTGAAGCTTACTATTCTGCACTTTCATTTCTTTGACCTCAGCTTGAAGAGAGTTTCTTTCCTTTTCCCACCGTACTTCCTGCTCTTCGAACCTTATCTTTTCGGCCCTTGCCTCTTCCCTGAGTCTTCTCACCTTTCTTTTAAGTTTTTGCTGTTGGTCCTCCAAATGTTTCATTTGTTCTTTCAATCGTGTGTTCTCGGTATTTGCCTTTTGTAATGAGTCATTCAGACGGTTATCAGCTTCTTCTAATAGGACGTCTCGGCGAGGGTCGCTGTCTTCGAATTCTACAGTTGAGTGTTCTCGGTCCCTGTTGGCCCTCCATTCAAGATAATCGCGTGCGGCACTTGGACCTTTAGGCGACCTTTCCATCAGGGAGATGTTTTCCCAGGATCTGCGAGCCATTTTCAACCCTTCCTCTTCCTTGAGCTCATGGTAGAAATGACCTTGGTGGTATTCTTCAATGTCGATTCTGGTCTGTGTTGAGCCAAACTGCCTCATTACCAATGCCGGAGTGTAACTTGTGTATCTGGTTACTCCGATTAAGGACACTGACTGATTAGCTCCCGTGTTGATCAAAATGGATTGGCCTGACACCCACAGCTTCCTCCAACAATAATCATGGCTATTGAAACTCAAAATCTATTCCCGCCACTGCTGTTCATTCTTCGGACTGATTACTAACCGGGTCATCTTCTCGATGGGAGGGTGGTCAAGGTACCAAGTCAATCCCCTTGTCTCCATAGGACATATGTGACTGATAATCCAGAGATATAACAATTGAGAACAACACTTAATGGACCCTTTGCCCTGTTGTCTGCAGTAGGTAAGGGTTAATAAGGTCTCCGCAAGAACGGCCGGTATCGGATTGACCTCCTGCCTTTCTACCGCCCAAAATACTTCCACCGTGCTGTAGGTTATGATTCCTAATGGTCCCGGGAACAAAATCAGGCCATAGATTCCTAAGGCGAGTGTCACTGAAGCTCGATCCCACTGTTTCTCTTGAAGGTATTGATCCAACCACTTCTCGAGGTAGGTCCAATACCATCCATGTGTGTTCCCTTTGACAGTTTCTTTTGACTTTACTTCTTCTGGGGAAGTACCCAACATATGTGCCAATCGCTTCCAAGTCTGCCTATGCTCGAGGTGTAGTTAGATCCGATTCTGCGATGAATAAGGAATCCCTAGTAATGCCTGATATTCCTCCAAAGTGGGAACCGTATCAATATCATTGAAAGAGAATACCCCATACTTAGGATTCCAAACCGATAACATGGCCTTTAATGCCGGGATTTGGACCTTGACTCGCATTAAGGTTGCAATCCTCCCATACTTCTCTTCAAATCGTGCCTTGACCTGATCGGGAAGCGACCTCCAACCATTAGACAGACTCTCGAGGCTGTTCATTCTGACCTCAATTTTATTCATATCCAACGAAGGTAGTAAGCTAACATGTGCCTTGGGAACATCATTTTGCGGGGGTACTGGACTATGAGCTGATTTGGACCAAAGTTTAGCATTCTGAACCTTTTCTGCCGACTGACTCGAGGATGCCATGATAAAAAAGATGCCTATCCTTTTTACAGACTCTTGGTTTGGTAATGCCTACGGGAAAACTCGTTAGCAAGATAAATTAGGGTAATTTTGAATCATACTGTTGACAGGGTGACACATACACATTTATCAAAGTAGGAAAATGTGTAGGTGTTTTAGTAGAATTCAAGATTACCCTTACAAAAATGAACAAAAGGAAATTAAAGCAGAACAGGGTAAGAGTAAGTATGCCCCTTTTTGTCCTACAGTAGGGAGACTCCTGATACCGGATGAGTGCTACCTAATTGGATAGTTCTATCTTATAAGGTAGCTTACTACGGCTTTCAGCTATTGTGATAGTTTAGCTCAAGGTCTAATTTTCTAAAAGCCACAGGTTCCCAAATTGCCCCTACTGTAACAGTAGAGCCCCGTTCTATAACCATGATATTATCGGGAAAATTCCACGACTATCACAGTGGATAGAATGAGTTTCAATCTGAGCAGAAGCCTTCACGGATACTAACGGGGTAAAACCCACGGGTACCGCTACATGACCCCCTCCTATTTTCCTAAAAGGGTAAGAAAGCCCGGGTATAGGGCCAAAGTGTGTGAGGACATCATGTGAGTGTTAAGTGTGTGAAGGGACACCTTTACCTCTTCCCGATTCAGGGGGATTTTATTCTTTCCATTTTTTCCTTTTTCCTTTTTTTCGAAACGAAGAGCACTGTAGGAGGATGAAACAAGCAAAACAAGCAAAACAAGCGGAACAGTTAGTAGGAATAAACAAAAATTAACACGTAAACTATCGCCGGGTGAGCCCACTATAATTTGATTGGAAAAAATTAAATCTACTTTTGGACCTCTAGACTGGGATACAATCGATGTCCCCAGTGGAGTCGCCAAGCTGTCGCAAGGGATTTTGCGGTCGCCTGGACGATCACTCACCGAAGTGGAAAAGAGTGAGGAGTCGCCACTTTAGTTTTGAGGGAAACTAAAGAAAACCGTTTATGAAGATAAATTGAAATGAAACCACTTCAAGACAAAGATTCTAGGTTCGGGGTCCGTAAACGGGTGGGGAAGGTGTTAGGCACCCCACCACGTCCCTCAATAAGGGCAAGTAGATTTAACTTTGCGTTCTTCATAAATTAGTTAGGAGGGCTCGGATGGAAATGTTAATCCTTTTGTCAAAAGGAAATTTTGATTTTTCACTAAATTCGGATCACCCAGATACATAAGTAAATGAGACAACCTTAGTGAATTGACGTCGCATGTCATTTTTGGTTTTGGGATTGTTTTGCGTATAGGTTAAAATTAGGTGTAAGAATCGGATAAGAACTCTCATCCGATCTCTTTTAAATATTTATTAAAATTCTGAGTGGAGATCGGATAAGAACTCTCATCCGATCTCTTTTAAATATTTATTAAAATTCTGAGTGGAGATCGGATAAGAACTCTCCTCCGACCTCCTTTTAAATGTTTATGGAAATTTTAGATCGAGAAACGGATAAGAACTCTCTTCCGATCTCTTTTAAATTATTTGTTATAAAATTAGGTGAGGATCGGATAAGAACTCTCCTCCGATCTCTCTTAAATTATTTGTTAAAAATTTGTTTGAGGAACGGATAAAAACTCTCTTCCGACCTCTTCGAAATTTGGACACAGTTATATATCATAAGAGTCTAAGTTTAAGAGTTCTAGTATTTAAAGGTGCCAAAGGTCGAAATAAGATTTCTTTTAACTTGTTGGTACTTTATGACTAAATAAGGGACGCCGGACTGAATTTTGCTGACCTCCCCTAAGGTCACTTTACCAGTATCCTATCTGTACCCTTTTGCTTACCTGAGTTTTGATTTTTATTCCGCCTTATGGCATTATGCCGGATCGCCTTCTACGTCAGCCTAGTGATTCAATTTTGCTATTTCCCTGACGCGTTATTTAGACCCTCTTTTTTCAAAGACATTTTAAACACAGTTACCTACATTTTGTCTAGCTGCTTCTACGTAACTCGGGACTAGATGACTTGCGTTCAGAAATAATAAAGATTAACGAAAGTGTGGGTTAGCCAACACGGGAGTAAACTAGAACATATCTTTTCTTTGTTTTTTTTTTTTAGCGTGACATAAACTTAAAGAAAACAACAGGCATAAGAAAGAGAACAAAGGAAATACATGAAACGAGAACTAGACTTAATAAAATGGCGATATTAACACTGACCTGTAGGGAGTCGAGTCTATTGAACTAACTACAGAATCGCAAAAGTAGCAAGATTGCAGGTTGGCAGCCGGAGGACTATGGTCCGCCTCGAAATGAAGTATCCTTTGTTAAAATGTAAACGGGTCAAAATAACCAAGCTTGAGTGGAGTTAAGCTTAGACAATATGAAAGGAAATAGAGAATAACAAAGACAGGAAGTGAGGGTGCCACAGGATAATGAATGAACTGAAAATGAAAATTTTCAGTATTCAAGAATCCCTTTTGCAAGAAAACACTTCAGAAAACTAGTTTCAAAAGTTTTTTCCTACGAAAACTCCAAAAATAGCAGAGTAACAAACTGAATTAAGTTTCAGAGTTCTTCCACTATAGTTACTGCCTCTTGTCTATATATTTTTTTTCGTCCGTCCCTTGAACAGTTTTTCATGCAGGTATTTATAGGGACCAGGTGCTTCCCCCTGAAGGGTCAGGATCTATCTTGAGGGAGATGGAGGGTCAGGATTTCAAAGGACATGATCGGATGCTTGAGAATTAAAGCGAATCAAAATGAACGGCCGAGATCATTCTCAGGATACCTGTCCTTTTCTTCTTCTGATCTGACGGTCCAAAACTTTGTTGACCTGGGTGATCCAAGGGCTGGGAATAAAAGGCGCCGGTCTTGTCGTCATCCTCTTTGATCCAAAGGCTCTGGACTCGTCCTTGCAAGTGAGACCAACGGTGGAGATTGGGATGTACAGGACTGTCATGATATACTCTGGCATTTGTCAGCATTGTGGGCGATTCTCAGGCGTGCGGTGGAGATTTCGTCTGCGATGCTTTAACTACCTTGGCTCACGATTACGGCGGTTATTGGGATTTGTCTTATTCTCTTTGCCTTCCGATCTTCCCTCTTTCTGATCTCTTTTACATGCTCTTTTTCCGATCTTTCATACTGGTCTCCCATTTTCCGATCTATTATTCCGATCTTTCCCTTACTCAGGTCCGGTCTGGTCAAAGCATTAATTTCCCCTCGATTCCCGAAGCGTTCGCTTCGTTTTCTGCTTAGCAATAAATGCCCGTTTTCCCCTATATATACCCCTGACGAAAGAGACTTTCCTTCACTCGATTTTCCTCTCTTCCTTCTTACTTTCGATTCATTTTGCTCGTGATCGTTAAGCCATGATTGTGGTTTTTGATCCCTTTCCGATAAACTTCTTTGCTCCTCGACTGAAAATTTACGATCCCGGTGATCGAATAATAGCAATAACCTTATCTAATGATGGTGAGAGAACTGAATCAATTAACCGATCTGGATTGCGGACCTCGATCGTGCCGATCTCGAGTTATTCCACCGGCATAATCGACGAACCGATCTTGGTCGAGCAAATTGCTGATGTTCCGCCGACCCTTGGCGGTTGCTCTTCCGAGTTTATTCGGCTCCTCACCACATTGGGTGTTCCGACAGCGTCTTTCCTCCACATTGGGTGTTCTGACAGCGGGTTAAGCTCCGGTCGGCGACACCCTTTGGATCAGTCACAATGTTGCCTATTGACATAGGCCTCTTTAGATAGGATGTTCCGCTGGTCTTTAGAGATCGGCCTTTTGATGTAATCAGATCTCTAATGTATTCCGATCTTTAGATCGCCCAAATTATGTAATCTGACTTTTGGAAATGTATTCCGATCTCTTGAGATCGCCCAAATGACGTAATCCGACTTTTGGAAATGTATTCCGATCTCTTGAAAATAAAAATCTTATTTCGCCAACTATCATCTTATTGATTATTTTCCGATCTCTGATATATTTGTCCGATCTGGTTCCTAACAAAACCACTCTTAACTGATCCTTTATTCAAAATATTCAACTTAATATGCCGATCTCCAGTTAACCGATCTCTTTACGTAATTTGGAATGTTCGAGAGACGCGTCAGAATAGCTGGCGAGTCCCGTTAACCGATGCACTGCCTGGAACCTCGTGAGCATTAAATGCTCGGACGAGTATAAATAGGGGTGGGGGGTTAGCCATTTTCTCCTGTATGTCATTTCAGTCTCTTGCTCACAACTTCAAAGTTCTCTCATTTTCTCAAGTTCTTCCGACGCCGATCAGACTCTGGTAAGGGCTTTGATCTTCTTTTAGTTTAAATTCTTTATTTCCTTTGAAAATGAGCGGCGCCGAAGGTCAGAGAGCGACGAGCCCTCCTTCCATTCAATTCTCGTGGTCGTCTGACGAAGAAGAGGTGGTCGGGCCAAGCGCACAACCAGAACCTCCTAGGGTCTCCATTCCAGCTCGAGGGCGGATCGCACCATCAAGGCATGCACCTTTTTCAGGGAGGGAGAATCTTCCTATGGACGTGCTGCCATCGATCTTGTAAGAATCCGATCTGTAATCATTTAGCCAGGAGTACAATATTCATCATGATTCGTACGAACTTATCCGGTGTCACGGCGATCACCGAGCCGATCACTTCTTTGAAGAGAATGACATGGTCATAGTATACGAGGAACAGTTAAAGGCCGGTCTTCGGTTCCCTCTGGATGACTTCTTCAAGGAGGTCCTAAAATTTCACCGAGTGTGCATTGCTCAAGTTCACCCTAACTCGTGGCGGATCTTAGTAGCCTTCCGAGGCCTGTGCCGAGCAAAGGGAGTCAGACCTACGGCTAAGGTGTTTGCCGAACTGCACAAGCTAACTCATCAAAAGGACGACGAGCACTGGTTCTTTCAGGCGAAGCCTCATTGTGGGCTCTTTACCGATCTGCCCTCCTCCCTTAAGAATTGGAAGAACCGCTTCTTCATTCTGAGGAGCAAAAATCCGACCTGCTTTGAGGACTTCCCCGTGTTGGTGGCACGGGGCCCTTGATTACGAGCGTATTACTGAACCGGGAGGAAAGCCTAATAGTGATGGAATCAAGAGTCGCCGCCACTCAAAAGTTCTCTGTTTAAATCACGATGGCGCCAAGCTGCACCATTGGACCATACAGCTGATCACCGGCCAAGATCGCGAACTTCCGCTCTCTGACCTCGGCATTGGTATTTTCTACATCTCAGATCTCAGGACCTTAGCGATCTAACTGACCTTTTCTTTGTGCAGGTATGGCGAGTGGTGAGGGTTCCAAGAAGCGGAAGAAAGAAAGAGAGATTTCCCGGAAAGTAAAAGAGATGAAGCGTTTGGCACTACTTCAAACACCCGGCCATGAACTCAGTATACTTAGATTTTATGCATACATGCTATCCTCATATTTGCATTCCCTAATATCCTTTCATTGGTAGCCAAGTCATTACCCCCTTAGCCGCATCACAACCTTTATAAAGACCTTTTGATCTTTTGAAAAGCGCATGCTACATTAGTGGAGATAGAAAATTGAGATATACCTATGGAGTTAGAATTGAAACACTTCATCTCAATTACTTACGAAAGAGGCAGAATTGGGGAAGTTAGTGTTTCTTAATTCTACCCCGATAAAACAGGTTGTTTGTGGTTTATTAATGGTCTTGTATAGAGGAATAATTAGTCGAAACACCATAAAACGAGGTGGAGTTCCAAACAGGCAGCTGTTAGAACCCTTATGCCTTGAAAGAGGGAAATCGGTATGAAGGTTGAAGGAGTTCAATTCTATGCTTATTAAATTGATGGTTGTATTCCTAAGTATCTCCTGAAATATGCTTTAAACTAGAGTTTTGTTTTGCTTGGGGACAAGCAAAAGTTTGAGTTTGGGGGTATTTGATAAACTTGAATTGTATAGATGTTTTTAAGCACATTTGTATTCTAAATCATAGCATTTTGACAAGTATTTTCATGCATAATAGTTGATTTCATTAGTTTTCATAAATTCTATTGCCAAGCCCTTAATTCCATGTTTTCTGCCTTATTTTCAGGTGTTTTGGTGAAGCCCCAAAGGATGGATGTGCAAAGGAAAGCCTGGAGAGGTAAAAAGACAAAGAATTTCTGCTGATACAAAGTACACGGGTCGTGTAAACCAAGCACCAGACCCGTGTAACTCCCTGCCAGAAGAAAGCCAAGAGAATCGATGAGAAACACAAAGTACACGGGTTGTGTAAGTAGACCCGTGTAATCTGCAGGAACCCGTGTAAGTCTCTGCAGGGCGCAAGCTTGAAGAACCTTATGGGAACAAAAGTACACGGCCCGTGTAATCATGCCCGTGTAGTTGGCACAGACCCGTGTAACTTTCTGCGCCAAAACAAGACCACGCGATTCTCCTCCAGCAAGTTACACGGCCCTACTTTGCGGGCCCCGTGTGGTGACACACGGGCCGTGTATTATGCTACAGCCTATTTTCTGACTCGAATTCCCCTCCTATTTTCTAGTTCAAACGAGACTCCTAAAGCCTTTCGGACTCAAAATGATCTAACCCTAGGGCAACCAATATAAATAGAAAAGAAAACACCAGAAAAGAGGTCAGCGACTGTCGTCAGGAATGCTGCTGAAGGTTGCTGTTGTCGTGCTCTACATCAATACCAAAAGAAGTCTTTCAGCTGAAGCTCCACAAGATCAAAGCTGAAACTCTCTTTGGTTCCTTCGTTTCATCTCCTTAGACAGAATTTTATTACTTTATTTCTTTTGCATAACTCTCCCCTTTTATTGTTTTTACTTTTTTTGTCATGACATTTGTTGAACTCACCATGAGTGAGTAGTTTTCTTATTCTGGATTTGGAAGAGTAGCTCTTGTAATTATTATTATGGATGAACACTGAGTTTTATTTATTGGATTTGAGATTCATTTCTTGATTTAATTTCTTGTGATCTTAATGCATGCTATGTGTTGGTACCCACTTAGTTATGATTATAGATGTTAATTGAAGGACTGAAAGGTGAAGATTAACATTAGAAAATCGAGATCTTAAACCTAGGAATTCTGACCTAGACATAGGCTGATACTTTTGTGGAACCTAAAAATTGGTCAAAGGTCTTAAAGGATTTTAATTGATTTGATCACCACGAAAGTAGGATTCGAGTTAATTAGAATACACCCTAGATGCCTTGAGAGAGGATCTAGGATAGCTTAGGATTGATTTCCATCAAGGAAAATGATCCTCAATTCAGTAAATAAACGAGATAACATCCCTACTATGATTCAAGTGTGAAATCTTAATTCTAGAATTGCTTCAAATAAATCATTTCATTTTAAGTTTACCATTTTAGTATTTAAAGTTAACAAACTTCATTCCCTAAGTATTCGATAGCCTGAACAGTCAAGATTTCTGTGTAGATTGGTACTTGCTAAACAAAAATTCCTCGTGGGAGCGATACTCTACTTATCACTTTATTACTTGTTAGCGATACGTGCACTTGCGATAATTGCAAAATAGCTGATGCCACTAAATGTGACGCCCCTTACCCGTCTACTGTATAGCCGAGCAAGAAGTGCCACATTCGGTGCCGGAGCACCCTTTCTTGTTTTATCATATCAATTGTAAACTTTTGATGTCATTTAAAACATGTATTCTATGTGTAGAATTTTTTTTTTATATCCTATTTCTGTGGAGACACAGATGAGCCTCCTGCTTTATTAGCATCCGCGAGTTTCCACTAATCACCTGTTAATATGTCCATATTCATTTCACACATATCCATATCATATTCTCTTTTATCATGTCATTCACAACTATTTATGAGATCTCAAAATGAAGTATCATCTATTACATTCATATGGAAATTCATAGATAATAAATTACAAGTTTTCATTTCAATCTCAAGTTTAATTACAAGTCCAAAATGAAATACATCATGACTAGACATATTAAACCAAAATACTAGTCTATACATGGGCTCTACAAAAATATAAAAGACTAGTGAGGTGACTCTGGTCGGTGGCAGATCTGGTCAGAACTCTGTCCGAACACTACTGTGGCGGCTGTTGCTGTGGTGGCTACTGATCTTCAGTACCTACGTGATGGAAAACCAACGCGCTAAGTATAACACTTAGTGGTGCATAATTTATAATAACCATAATTAAACAATTGAATTTATATCTGCAAATCATAATTTCTGGGTCTTTTACATTTTTATTGCTCTTTGAAAAAAAATTAACATTTTCCGGATCTTTTATGATTACTTATTGTATTTTAAGTCTTAATTAATTTTTATCAGTGCCCAAGAAACCTATAACAAATTATAAAAGCTAGATGCACGGGTTTATACTGGTTAGACAGCCATATGTCTGTCCAGTATACATCTGTCAGGCACGAGGCTGGCTGTCGGGCACGAGACCCGCTGTCGAGCACAAGACTCGCTGTCAGGCTTGTAAAGCCAGAAATAAAGTTAGGCACAATGGCCAATGGGTAGGCATATAGCCTGTAGAACAATCATATCAGACATATATTGTCAATTCATGATTTGCTCTGTAAGCAGTACTGCTATATGTGGTCCCTAATTGGTATACCAATCGATCCAACTATATACATATAAGCCTAGGCATACTTTAGGCAAATTAGTACTATTAAGCACTTATAGTTTTATTATTTCATGCTATATACTATTAAGGGTTCATAACATATTTTTATTTCACTTCATGCACTACCCATGCTTTATTTTTATTTCACTTCATGATTTGCTCTGTAAGCAGTACTGCTATATGTGGTCCCTAATTGGTATACCAATCGATCCAACTATATACATATAAGCCTAGGCATACT
The DNA here is from genome assembly GCF_030052815.1 of Hevea brasiliensis. Taxonomy (NCBI): domain Eukaryota; kingdom Viridiplantae; phylum Streptophyta; class Magnoliopsida; order Malpighiales; family Euphorbiaceae; genus Hevea; species Hevea brasiliensis. The sequence goes on from NC_079504.1 coordinate 17,424,633, forward strand.
TTAGGCAAATTAGTACTATTAAGCACTTATAGTTTTATTATTTCATGCTATATACTATTAAGGGTTCATAACATATTTTTATTTCACTTCATGCACTACCCATGCTTTATACCATTTCCATGTTATTATAATGGGAACATAGGTCCCAAGCACTTATTCGTATAACTTATGTATTTATCACTCTCATTATTTTATATCATATGCTATACATATTTATAGTATTGTTATTTCATATATGATGGAAACATAGTTTCCAAGTGTATTTTCCTATGACTTATGTGTTTAGCAAACCATTTAGGTAAATTTACATTTTATGTATCAACTAATTTTATGTCACCTTGTAGTGGGAAAGTAGGTCCCACATACCTATTTCATGTAATTTAGCATGTAGAGATGTAGTGGGAAAGTAGGTCCCACATACCTATTTCATGTAATTTAGCATGTAGAGACTTATTAGGGATAAGTCCCTACTAAAAACAATTTAATTCGAGAACCTTTCTTTAGGTTCAGTTTCACTGTTTTGACTTTACATATCACGTTGAGCAATTACACATTATTACTTATTTCTTTGAGATGTATATATATCACTTTATAGTGGGAAAATAGGTCCCACATACTCTTTTATGTGGTTTAGTGTTTAATGGCTTGTTAGGGTTAAATTCCTACCATAAGATAATTTATCTCATGGACCTTTCTTTGGTTTCAGTTTTTGTGTCTTACTTTTACCTATCCATATGATCAGTTTGTAACTACTGTTTGGCCACACTTCCTTCATGGAAGTTGTTCCTCTATGTCTTATCTTTATTTTCCCTTTTGAATCATGTCAATTTGATTTTTAGAACTCAATTTTTGGTTAGATAACCATAACTGATTCATTCCCAGATTTTGGCTCCTTAACTAGGTAGCTTTTGGACTTAAATTTTACCTAATTAATGGAATAGGTTGTAGTCACTTTTAGGCATGGTGATCTTCATAAAAATTGTTGCCCTATTTCTTATGATCATTGAGAAATTTTTATCACAATTTTTCCAATTTTGTGGAATTATTTATGGCCAATTAACTGACCTGGGTTCATGTACCCAGTGCAAACAGGGACTCAGTTCAGGACAGTGATTGCAGGTCACTTTTTGAGATTCTTAAATTCATAATTTGAGGAAGGTTCCTAAAAAAAAGTTGTAGCCCTATTTCTCAGGTTTCTGGAAAGGTATGGCTCATCTCAATTGGATTTTTCTAGTGGGAGTTATGACTAAAAGACTGTTCTGGGGTCAAGTGAAGTTTGGTCAGATTCCAGGTTTTGATGTAGTAAATTGTTCTAACTATTTGACCTAGTTCTCTTGATTTCTAGGGTTTGGTCAAAATACCAATTTTGTAGGTATGTGTCTTGTGGACATTTTACCACTGGTTTCACTACATTTGAGTTCTTGTAGACCAAGTTATGGCCATTTTTCCAAAACTGGTCGGGTAAGTTCATGTCCAGAAATTTCTGGGCAACACAGGTCTGGACAGTTTTGTAACCCAACTTGGGCCAGCAATTTGGTTTGGTTTTTGGCATTTTTGGGTTCAGTGGTCTTTATGAAAATTGTAGCCCTATATCTAAGTTTTCCAATTGTATCAAATCCAGGTCATTTGGACAAGTGTAGAGGGAGTTATGACCAAATGAACACGTTGGTCATTTTATGGGTTTCAGTGTTTAGTCATCCGGGTTTGGGCAGAGAATTGGTCATGATTTTGACAGAATTTGGGCATGGTGTCTACATGAAAAATGGGCTATTTTGAGTCTAATTTCACCTCCAATTGGCCTCATACCAATTGGAGTCACACATTTTCAGTTATGGTTCAATAAATGGACTGGACTCCTTAAGTCCCAACCTGCAGAAAATCAAACACTCCCAATATCTCAATTCCTCCAACTTCCTTACTTCAATTTCAATGCATAACACTTCTATAAGCACAATCTCAACTCAATAGGTTAATTTCAAGCATTTACACAAATCCTAGTTTTTCAAAGTTTCAAATTTACACAAATACTACACAATTAACTCCCAAACATTTCAACTCATCACACATTCTCATGGAACCATTTTTCATCACTTAAAAATAACAAACCTTAAGTTCCATGGCTACAAAAAATCAAGGGTTCTTTCCTTCAAATTTTCTTTTCAATTTCATGCAAATTTTCACTTTATTTTGCATGATATTCATGTTTAAAGAAGAGAATAAAAGTTTAAAGCACTAACCTTTGTGGTGACCCAACTTCAAGTTTTCTAAACTTCTACTTTTCTCCTCTTTATGGGTATCTATAGCTTCCTTAGGGTGTGGAAAATATTTTTTGTGAAGTGGGCTATGGGTTTTGGGTGGATTAAGCTTGAGAAATCAAGCTTGGAAGCTTGACATCAATGGAGGAAAGAAGGAGCAAAGGTGCCGGCTCCAAGGGGGAAAGAGAGAGAGAAGAAATGGAGGAAGAAGATGGAAGTGGGTGGGAGTTTGTCCTCTAGTGCCTATTTATAATTTTTTTAATTTTTATACTTTAAATTTTTTAATTTTCCTAAGCTTTTTCTTTTCTTTTCCTTTCCTTTCTTTTCTTTTCTTTTCTCTTCTCATTTTCCTAATCTATTTCATAAATTTTAATTAATGTTAATTATTTTATTCTCTAAATTTTTATTTTGACATTTAGGTCAAAATTCACCACTGAGAGTGAAATGACCAAAATGCCCTTCATAATGCATATCGGGTCATTTATATTATTTTTGTACCAATTTATAAATCCTCTAAACTTTAATTTATTTTTCTCTAAACTTTTTCTATATTTTCTTAACATTTATTTCTTCAATTTATGCCTCCTCACTATAGTTTAGGTGTAGTTCCATACATTTTGACTGTCTGAGCAGACATTAATCATCGGAACAGTAAAATGTACGGACTATCTATGGTGAGGGCATTACAGATAATGTAAAATTTATGCCAATGGTGTAAATTAACTCTAAAGTCATGCAAAATTTACACCAGTGGTGTAAATTAGCTTTGAAAGTTGGGATGGAAATTAGCTATGAAAGTTGAGATTGACTACATGAAATTTACTACTCTAGATTCTTCTTGTGTTGATTTCTGACATTGTAGGACTACAATATGACAGTATATAAGCATATTTTTCATAGTTTTTGCAACAAGTAGAAAATATAAGAATAAATAAAGTAGAAAATATAAGAAAAGGATAGCAACTAATTCTTCATTGCACCAAGGGGATCTAGCCCAGATTTCATCATGAAAGCTGAATATCAACTTGGTTTCTTCTATTGCTTTTTTTTTATTATTATTATGGTTATTTCACTTTATTTCTTAATTTTTTTTTCTATTTATGGATATTAGTGAGTAGAACTATAGATTTCAGAATTGATAATGTAATACTATATTTTTAATCATGGTACTGATTTTTTTTTTATTCAATGATATGGGTTTTATGCTTTGATTCGTTTCTTTGTGCCTTAATGCTTGTTTTGTGTTGGGTCCCACTAAATATTGACTTAAATCATTTATTGGTGAACTGAGAGGTAAAGATTAATGTAATGCTCTATTTTTAATCATGGTACTAATTTGATTTTTATTCAATGATATGGGTTTTGTGCTTTGATTCATTTCTTTCTGCCTTAATGCTTGTTTTATGTTGGACCCCACTAGGTATTAATTTAAATCATTGATCAGTAAGAGGTAAAGGTTAATGGTGGAAAATTAAGGATTTGAACTTATAGCTTTAGATCTAGAGATAACAAGACTAGAGTTTTGAGAGCGTTTTTGTTGATTAATTAAAGATCTTAATGGATTTTAGTTAAATCAACAAGCACGAAAGTAGGAATTAGATTAATTAGAACACATCTTTGATGTCTTAAAAGAGAATCCAAGTTTACGTTTGCTAGAACGTAATGTAATACAATATAATTAATTGTATAATATTGTAATGTAATTTTCATTACATTCCTTTATTTGGTTGTTAAATAAAAATATAAGTAGTGTAATATAATAATAATTTTTTTTAATAGTTAATTTATCTATAATGCTAATAATAAGTGATAATGGTTGTAGTGATTAGTAGTCGAGTAGTAGTGATGGCTAAGTGGTGGTGTGGTGGGGGTGGCGACAGCGATAGATGGCAATAATGGTGGCAATGTGAAATAGTAGTGGTGGTAATGGTCAAGTGGTGGTAGAGGTGACAATAACTAAATGGTGATAACGATAATCAAGTGGTGGTGATAATAGTGGTCAAGTGATGGTAATAACAATGGTGGTGGTGGTGGTGGTGGTGGTGGTGGTGGTGGTGGCCGAGTGGTGATAATAGTATTGACAATAAATAAAAAGAAAAATCAATACAACTAAGGATAATTATATTCATTTTTGTATAGAATGACCATTGCATTATTTTAAGTATAATTAATTAAGTTACGTAATTGTATTTCTATTATGTCAAAACAATATAATCAAATATGTAATGTAATCGTGATTACATTACAATTTTGATTATGCCATACTAAACATGGCCTAAGAGAGTTTAGAATTATTCTCCTTTAAAGACATAAATACTTATTGGATAGATTGGTTTAAAACTCGATTGATAGGAGTGCAGAAACCTCAATTTTGGAATCATCTTTTAATTAATAGTTTTTATTTAGATTAAATTAGCTCTAATTAGTATTTTTTGCATCAGTTTTACTTTTAAATGTTCTTTCAATTTTTGATAGTCTAGATAATCAATCTAGCCATAGTTTGGAATCAATACAATCCTAGTGGGAACGATATCTTTCTATATATTGTTTTAAAACTCGATTGATACGATTGTGGAAACCCCAATTTTGAAATCATCTTTTAATTAATTAGTTTCTGTTTATACTGACTTAGCTTTAATTAATATTTTTTTTGCATCAGTTTTACTTTTTATTGCTCTTTCAATTTTTGATAGTCTAGATTATCAATTTAGTCATAGTTTCGAATCAATGCAATCCTAGTGGGAATGATATTTTTCTATATTACTTGTAATATCTGTAAACTTGTAGATTTTACAAATAACAATTAGTCTAAAATTTCATATATCCAATCCTTAAAAGAAATATTAAATTTTAATTTATTGAATTAAATTATTATTTTAAATTTCATTTTCAAATTTAATTCTGATTAATCAAGATATCTATATATAATATATATAATGTATAAATAAGGGGACGAACTTTTGAATGGACTATAATGTCCTTAATTTTTTTATTATAAATATTAAATAATATTAATAATGTAAATTAAAAATATTAATGAAAATTTTAATTTTATTCTAAAAACAATTCTACTTTATTAGAAATCTTATTATAATTCTATTGTAATTTACGTTATAGGTTTACTAGGATTTTTTTTTCTAATATTTTTTATGTGTTTGCATGATCTAAAATTGTTTTGATGTATTTAAATTATAACTTATTTTTATGATTAGTAATTTTAATACTATCTTATTATTAAAAAATATAAAAAATCAAGAGAATAATTTTAAAGTCATAGTACTTAAAAAAGTTGCATAAAATCTTATACAATCAAATGAACAGAAACATAATTTTATTGATAACGATACTCAACTCAACTCAACTAAGCCTTTATCCAAAAAATTTGGGGTCGGTTATATGGATTCTCTTTCTCCACTCTAAACGATTTTGGGTTAAATTATTAGAAATGTGTAATGCTTCTAGGTCATGTTATACTACTCTCCTCCAAGTCAGTTTAAGTCTACCCCTTCTTTTCTTTCTATCCTCCGCCCTAATGTGCTCTACTTGTCTAACTGGAGCCTCTGTATGTCTACGCTTCACATGACCAAAACACCTCAATCTCCCTTCTCTCAACTTATCCTCAATTGGTACCACTCCTACATTTTCTCTAATACTCTCATTATAAACTTTATTTAGTCTAGTATGGCCACTCATCCACCTTAACATTCTCATTTCCGCAACTCTTATCTTAGACACATATGGCTCCTTCAGTGCTCAACACTCACTACCATATACCATGGCCAGTTGTATGGTTGTACGATAAAATTTTCCTTTCAACTTTTTGGGAATCTTACGATCACATAAAACTCCCGTGGCACGTCTCCACTTCAACCATCCGGCTTTAATCATATGACTAACATCCTCCTCACATCCCCCATCTACTTGAAGGACTGAGCCGAGATATTTAAAGTGATTACTTTGGGACAGTATCACTCCATCCAAACTAACTCCTTCCCTATCACCAGTTTGGCCTTCACTAAACTTGTAATGCATGTATTCTGTCTTCGTTCTACTTAACTTAAAGCCCTTTGACTCTAGAGTACTTCTCTAAAGCTCTAGCTTTCTATTAACTCCTTCTTGTGTCTCATCTATCAGAACCATATTATCCGCAAACATCATATACCAAGGGATACTCTCTTGTATATGTTTCGTTAATTCATCTAAAACTAATGTAAAAAGGTAAGGGTTTACAGTTGAACATTGGTGCAATCCAACTGAGATAGGAAAATCTCTTCTATCCCCTCCCACTGTGCGCACAATAGTAGTTGCTCCTTCATACATGTCTTTCAATACTTGTATATACCTAATAGATACCCCCTTTTGTTCTAACACTCTCCATAAGACATCTCTTGGAACACTATCATAAGCCTTTTCAAATTGATAAAACCATGTGTAGATCTTTCTTCACATCTCTATATTTCTCCATCAAACTTGTAATGAGAAAGATCGCTTTCATAGTTGAACGACCGGGCATGAAGCCAAATTGATTGGGAGAGATAGAAGTATTATGACGTAGTCGATGTTCCACAACTCTCTCCCACAACTTCATAGTATGGCTCATGAGTTTAATTCCTCTATAGTTTGAGCAACTCTGTATGTCTCCCTTATTTTTAAAAATAGGTAGTAAAATACTCCTCCTCCATTCATCAGGCATTTTCTTTGAATTTAGAATCTTATCAAACAATTTAGTTAATCATGCTACTCCCATATCTCCCAAACACTTTCACACTTCAATTGGTATTCCATCGGGTCCACAGACTTTATCCATTTTTATTCTCTTAAGTGCTTCATTTACTTCTAAAGATCTAATCATTCTAGTATAATTCACATTCTTTTGAATCCATATCATAAGATGTGATGAAATTTTTACGCTGGTTGTCACCTACTGCAACCCTCCTCCTTTATCCGGGCTTGGGACTGATTAAGCGCAAACTATTTAGGCGGAGTTTTTTTATTGATAACGATATTGATATAAATTTTTTTTATATATTTTAGAAAATTAAAATACTAATTACGTATATATTTTATAAAGTAATATATTTTAAAACCATACCGGATGAGACTGCGGGTCAAAATTTTTTCACTTTGTTTATATTTTATTATAATTAAAGATGAAATTGTTTATTTTTTAAATTAATCATTATAAAATAATTAATTAAATTATAAAACATTAATGTGGATATCCTCAAAAAACATAATAATAATAATAATAATAATAATAATAATAATAATAATTATTATTATTATTATTATTATTATTATTATTATTAAAAAAGATGAAAATATACATCTGGTCAATATTATATCTTTAAAAATTTTAAATAACAATTTAATTTTAAAATTTCCATCACAGTTTTATTTATAATGAAATAAATTTTATTTTAATAACAGTTATCACTAAATAAATTAATAAAGTCTAATATAATAAAAAAATAATAAAATAATCATAAAAACAATTGTAATTACTATTATCAGCATAACGATATTTTCTTATTTTCAAAAATCATTTTTATCTATAAAAAATTTAAAAATAACTTTATTGAAATAATTAATGAAATATTAATACATCATTTCATTTATGGCAAATTTAAGTCAATTAAATAAAATTGATATTAATTTTACAATATTAAATAAAATGATATAATTAAAATTTTTTTATAAAGTTAAAAATATCTAAACATAAAACTTATGATAACTCATAATATAGAAATTATATGTTATTTTCTTTAGGAATGTAATAATTATGCAGTTTTTGCATTCACATATTGGATTATCTTTATTTTGTTTTTATCATAGTGTTCACTTATTTAAAAAAATTAAAAAAGTATTTATTTGTTATTGAACAACTCATAATATCATTACTTGTATATATAATACTATTTGAAAGTGGTGTCAAATACTCATATAAAATCTCTCATTCTTGAAATTCTTATCTAGATCTTGTCTATTATAAACTTAAAATATAAACATATGGGGTGTAGATATTTAAAAGGTAGATCCTACCGTATATCCTATATCTTGGGTCCATGTAGACCCGATTTAGGCAAAAAAAATCTAACTCATAAAATAAATAATATCTCATATAAATTATACGACTAATTATTTATAATATAACTTATACATTATAAATATTGCTCAAATTAAGTATTGTAAAAAATAAAAATATATACCATAAAAGTTGTATACTCAGTAATATGGATAATATTTACCTATAATAATGATAATAGATGATTTTAAACTTTTAAACATTTTATTTTTAACATTAATTATATAAATTATACATGATGCATGATATATGAATTAATTAAAAATTATACAATAATATTTATATTTTAATTATATTATTTTTATAATAAATCTAATTTTCTATCTTATTTATTTAGAAAACAATAATTTTATATTTATTATTTACATATAATTCCATTTTTCAATTTTTTATGAAATTTTATTTATTTATATAACCTTATCCCCTCTTTACAAAAATAATTTTAGGTTTTTAATCAAATAAAAATTTGAAATATAAATTTAATAATAATTCTTATGTTACTATTATATTTTGGAGATGTATAATTTTGTTTTAAAATTATGAGATATTAAGAATTATTGAACCATGATTAAGGGCCTTAAATCACAATGAATTATAAACAAGATTAATGACGAATCAAGCTTAGGAATAATTTTTTTTACCTAATTCAATATTTTTAGGTTGAAGACAATGAAGTCTATCTAATATGTATAAGACTTGCCCTTTAGCTTTCCCACTTGTATCATGAACGATGTAAATGAACAAGAAGCAAAAACAGAACCCAAGATTGCAGTGGTAATGGTAATGAAATAGCAATGCCACTTGAATAGTAAATGTGCCCTTACTTTATCAGATGACCAAGGCCAAAACCCTTAGGCCACATCACTCCTCTTTTTCAATAGACAGTTGCCTCATTTCAATAGTTGATCATGGCCAGCAAGAAAAATAATTGAATAGCGTCAACTTCCCAAGAGCAAGAGCATGAATGGAGACTTTTCCATGATGTATATAGGTTCAGCAGCTGCTCTTGCCAGCAGTCACATGCAACAAAATCCTTTTTGGTGTCCGTTGGAAGAAGAATTAAGCTAGGATTAAATCTTGCAAATTGGTTTATCACAATTGCCCTGCATTTTTAACCCGCAACACAATCTGTGGGTTCTTGTTAAATAAGTTTTTCAATTTATTTTATAGTCCTTCAAAAATAAACATATGATCTTCTGATATCTTCGTCTCTACATAGCAATCAATTTCAAATGCATTAATGGTTAATATCCACAACCTGTCTCACACAGTTTCTGTTACTTCTTAATATTTTCTACAGTTCAAATTTACTCCCAGTACGTGCAGCAAAAACGTGCTGAGTTCCTCCATATGGCTACCTTCTTCAACTATTGTCTTCTTTTCGTCTGGGAATTTTCCAAGCACCTTCATTCTGTCATCTGCCTCCTTTTTCTTTTTGGCCAGACATTTCCTTATTTTGGATACCTACTAATTAAGCCATTCTACAGAACTGTCTACTCCAAGAAAATAGACACGAAACCAGCTTGCTATAAGATTAAATACCATTTCCGTTTTCATCATGAACATTAGCTGTAAGATTATTTAATTCTGTCATTCTTGATTTCTATATTTGTTGCCGAGAAATGCAAATATATTACAGGACATCACGTGTCAAGCCAAAAATTGAATCGCTGGGTCCTCCTACGCGGAAATTACTATTCCGTGTTACTGTTTAATAATGCAGGTACATTGAAAGATCTTAAAATAGTATAAAAATTAAAATATGGCCAAACCCATTACCTAATCCAAAATCCTTCCTAAAATTTACAAATATTGGATTAAGGAGAAAGAATTGGCCATGTACATGGCCGAAAATATATAACCGATAATTGGCCTAACAGTAAAAATAAAAAAAAAAAAAAGCCAAATATTTTTGTCCATTGCCAAATTAAATCAATTTTATTTTGCAGAAGGGACAATTTTGAACACGAGAATGTTTCAGATCAAAATTGGCATTTCCAATTCCTAGCTAGGAATGATCTATATCTATATTATGTATAAATTTATGAAGGGGAGGGAACTTTAGTTTTGCCTCAATTGTCCTTCATTTTTTAAATTAATTATAATTATATTTTTATTATTTAAATTAATTTTAATATTTATATAAATTTATATTTTTTATTCCTACTTATATTTAACTTCAATTAAATATAAAATATTATAAGAAATAATTAACTAAAATAAGAATTATATTATTTACAAATATATTTTCTTATTATTTAAATTAATTTTAGAATTAATATAAATTTAAAATTCTTAATTTTACTTGCATTTAATTTCCACTTAATTAAGTCTTTTATTGAACAAAAATTAAAAAAAATTAATTAAATCAATAATTAAAATCGGAGAAAATTAAAAAAAAAAAGGGGGACAAATTTATTTAGTCTTAATACAACAAGTGTAACACCCCAAAATTTTAAATTTTATGAGCATTTTTGGTATTTTAATTTTATTAAATTTTTGGAATTTTTTTGAGATTTTTCGGATTTTAAAAATCGGGTTCGATTTTCCGAAAATATAAACTTTGATGATTTTTAAAAATTAATTTAAAGACCACGTGGCAAAACTAAAAATATATTTGGAGACTACGATTTTTTCGAGTTTTCAAATTTTTTCGAAATTTTTGGACCTCGTTTTCGGTCCCGAGGCAGAGTAAAAATTTAAAATTTTGTATTCTGAATCGAACCGGCCGAATCGAACCGGACCGGATCGGACCGGTCGAATCGGACCGGTCTTCTTCTCTTTTTCTTCCTCCCGCGCGCGTTCCTTCCTCCTTCTCTCTTCCTCGCGTTTTCTCTCTCCTCCCCACCCCGTGGCCACCACCGCCTTGCCTCACGGCCGCCAGCCCTCCCGGTAGCCGCCCAAACGGCCGGAAAAACGCGCGCGAAACGCCCCCCCCTGTGCGCGCGTCGATTCAGCTTCCCCGGCCAAATCCAGCAGATTCGGCCACCAATTGGACCGGGTCTTGTGTCTAAAATCATCTACTCGACGAGAGCTTTCCATAGACACTAAGAACGCCGAAATCCATCGAGCGATTTGTCCGATTTTTGCTCGGTAAGATTTTAGCCAATTTCGACTTTTGGGCTAGATTTCTCGAAAATCGTGAATCCCACGAGAAAACTGAGGGTACCAGCACGCTCCACTCGTCGAGAGCTTCGCGGCGACATAAATTTCGAATTTTTCCGACACCGTTTTTCGGTGGGTCCCACGGAACTTCGCAGTGTTTTTTCGAGCATTTAATGAGCTTAGAAAATTCTGAAAAATTTATGTACTAACCCCCGTGTTATGGGCTTCGTGTAGGTATCCTCAATTCGCGGAAATTCGACAGTTGACCGTGTCTGTGAAATTCCGGCCAGACAGACCCGTTACCGGAAAAGTCTCCGAATTGGACCGAGGTTTTGGCTAGCCCCCCCATTGTCAGACGTCCCGAGCGCGTTCCCGAAGTCAGAATCGGCAAAGGTAAACCCGAACCTTGTTTTTTCGTAATTTTCTAGTGCTTAAATAGGATTAAAAATTCATAAAATATTCGTGGTAGCTTAGAAAATTATGATTCTTTTTGCAATAGCTTAGTAATATTGCTAAGGACCGCGGGGCAAAGTTTTAGAATTTTTAAAGCTGATTTGGGCAGTTTTTGCAAAAATGATCAATAATAAGGACTAAATTGAAATTTTACGTATTGTAATGGATGATTGATTTGATGGGCCCAGGAGGGGCTGTGTGATATGACTGAGCTGTGGATATATGGATTGTAAATATAGAAGTGTGTTTTGAGCCATTTTGCAGGTTGGGTAGGTCCTAGGTATAGGGGAGACTCTGGCGGATTTTCGGCACGACTTAGGACGTAATTGGTCTTTTCTTGAATTGTATTGAGTCATTTGTATTAAATAATTGTAATATAATTGTCAGGTGAGCCGGGACAGCCTTCTTCCTCTGCCCAGCCGCCATAGTGATTGTCGTCAAGTCTGTGAGTAAAATATTAATTTTAATTGTAATTTCGATATTATTATATGTTCAGCATGCCCATGCATCACTTATACGCATATATTTATGTAGTTAAACTCTAGGCACGATTTATGATGCATTGATAACTGTTAAAGTGCTATGATGTTGTTGTGGTAATTTGGAGCAGTGTGCGTTGGCGTGCGTGTGATGTGGTGTGGACTATGGATAGGACGGGTAGTCACGGCTTGAGTTCTTCGCTGGGAACCCGATCCTTCGAGGGGTAGTCACAGCTTGAGTTCTTCGCTGGCACCAGGTTGGATTTAAGAGAGCTGTATAGGGGATCAGCTCCCATATGCTATGATTGATGCTACAGGGTGCGTGAGTGCTCCAAATTACCTTTTTGATGTTATGATGTGAAAATGTTGTTGCTGTTGCATTTCACTCCACAGGTTGCATCAGTACTAGATAGTTATAGAGATTATGGTTAAAATTGATATTTTACTCTCTGAGTCGAACGCTCACTCCTGTTCAAAAATTTTTACAGGCCACAGGAGGATATTTTATTCTGGGTTAACCTGCTTTTATACTTCGCAGGTTGTTTATTAATATTTGTGTAATTTTATTTACTCCTAGAATTTCCGCATGTGTTAGCAGTATTTATTTGAATTTGGTCTGTAATATTATTATCATGGTGGACCTGTAAACTTAATATTCTATGTCTGTTTGATTGATTGGATGAGGGAGCTGAGCTCCCATTTCTTTTATGATGCTATGAGTATGTGGAGGGTGAGCTGAGCTCCCCAATTGAGTATTATTGTGTTTACAGGTCGGGTGAGTCAAAAACTCCCCGTTGGAAAGTCCATTTTATGGCCAAACTCTGTCCGTTTGGTTTCTTGAAATTGGGCCCAAATGGGCCTTAGAATTGGGTTAATGAACAGTTAGGCTTACTACGGGCCTCGGGGGCTTTAGGCTGGCCCAGGTCCTAGTGCCGGTCCGGCCCATAGGTTGGGTCGTGACAAATGTGGTATCAGAGCTTAGGCTCCAGATTCTTAGGGAATGTTCATCTAAAATGTTGGGAAGAGTCTACTAGGAGTCACATGCGGAAAGTAGGGTCCACATTCGTCTTGCATTGTCATATTTACTTCTAGTTCCTGCTCAATATATTGTGTATAAATATGAGTCTATAGAGCTGTGTAATGCACAGTTTTGAATTTTGTGGGCTAATGCTGCTGAATTTCAGGAGAATGCGTAGAAGGTGAGAGCCGCCATCGCACTGTAACTGGATGTGCCTGACGAGGTGTCAAGACAGATGAGGCGCCCGCCACGAGGAGGCGGGGTAGGAGGCCTAGAGTCGCTCAAGTAGAGAGGAGCAGCCACCCCAGACAGATCGCCTTTATGGCACAGGGTCCCATGGACTCCATGGCAGCTACTCTAGCTGGTCTGCAGAGAACCATCGACATGATGGCGCAGTATATGGTCCACCCTCCACAGCAGTAGCAGCCCACCGCACCAAGAGGAGAACCTTACAAGCAGATCATAAATTTCAAGAAGTTGGTGCCTGGTACTTATGATGTGTCAGATGATGCATATCGGTTTTTGGATTCCTGCAAGCAGCAGAAATGCAATTCTGATTGGTGATAGAAGGCTAATAGAGTGTATACAGCATGTCATGGGGCCTATGCCTAGACAATGGATGAATGACTACGTGTTACCTCGGATGGAGGGTTTGTCATGGGCTCGGCCAGGAACTGTTCATCAATCGGTTTGTGCGTAAAGCTTCAGAGATCGAAGCGGTGGGCCTTTGAGGCCTTAAGACGTAATGGCAGTGCAGTAGATGAATATGCTACTGCACTTCGAATTGAGCAGATATGCCCCTACGAGTAGCTACGAAACTATGAAGGTGAAGAGATTCCTAAAGGGGCTTGACAGAGGTATGCAAACTGGCCATGATGTCCGATCGCTTTGACGTGGTAGTTGATCGAGCCAGACAGATAGAGATTAGCTATGCTGTGGATGACAGCGGAAGAGCAAAGAAAAACAGAGCAGAGGGTTCTACCGGTGTTCCACAAATGGGTACTCCGGATAGTGGTGGCCAGGGTAATTACAGAGGAAAAGTAGGAACAAGAAGAGTGGTTTTAGACACAAACCTCGAGGATCTGCACTGTGGTACGGATCCAAAGAAGGGTCACGATTCAGAATGCAGATTCGGGTCCAGTTCAGATCCTCCTTGGCACCTTGTGCACAGTGTGGAAGAGGACATTCAGGACCTTGTTTGATGGGATCAGGAGTATGCTTCAGGTGTGGCCAACCGGGTCACTTTGCTAGAGAATGCCCCATTTTCAGTGAGCCACAGATGGGGTCACAAGGTTCTATTGCAAATGTTCCTCGACAGTTGTATCCTGGTGCTTCCAGCAAAGATGGCGGCCATTGATGGCCAGCACAGGCCGAGGACAAGGGGGACGTGGATTTGGAGGCGGTCAGAGGTAGAAGTCGATGTCGGTTACGCCACTCGGGGTAGGGGTCAAGCTCGGTTTTTACCACGACCCACCGGGATGCTCAAGCTTCAAATGCGGTTGTGGCGGTATTCTTCCAGTCTGTTCCTATGAGGCTCGTGTTTTAATAGATCCGGGTGCTACGCACTCATTTGTCTCCCCTGTGTTTGCCATGAGGTTGGGTAGAAACCCTACAACTTTAGAGTGTCCTTTGTCGGTAGCTACCCCACTTAGCGATAACATAGAGGTAGATATGATTTTTCCGGGTAGCCCAGTGGTAGTGGATGGAAAGATCCTCCCAGTAGACTTGGTTCCTCTACCAGTAATGGATTTCGATGTAATCCTGGGGATGGATTGGTTGGCAACTCATTATGCCACCTTAGACTGCAGGAACAAAAAGGTGCATTTCCACATACCTGGTGTGGAAGAGTTTAGCTTTGATGGTGACAGGAGCGTGGCTCCACATAATTTGGTGTCAGCAATTAGTGCTAGAAAAATGTTGAGAGGTGGATGCCAAGGGTATTTGGCATTGGTGAGAGATACATCTGTAGAAGGTGTCAGCATGGAAAATGTTCCTGTTGTCAGAGAATTTATGGATGTCTTCCCAGAGGAGCTTCCAGGGTTGCCCAAGAAGGGAAATAGAGTTTTGCATTGATGTTGTGCCGGGTACAAACCCCATTTCAATGCCACCTTACAGGATGGCACCAGCAGAATTGAAAGAGCTGAAGGAGCAACTACAGGAGCTTTTGGACAAGGGTTTCATACGTCCGAGCACTTCACCCCGGGTGCTCTGCTCGCTTGTGAGAAAGAAGGATGGGTCATTGAGGTTGTGTATCGACTACTGACATGAACAAGGTGATTGTGAAGAACAAGTATCCACTTCCTGATCGATGACTGTTTGATCACCTCCAAGGAGCTAGATTCTTTCCAAGATAGACTGCGATCGGCTACCATCGCTTGAGAATCGGGAATGAGGACGTGTCCAAAATGGCTTTCAGGACAAGATATGGTCATTATGAGTTCTTGGTGATGTCTTTTGGACTCACTTATGCACCAGCAGGCTTCATGGAGTTGATGAACAGGGTGTTCAAGCCATTTTTGGAGCGTTTTGTCTTCGTTTTCATAGATGACATTTTGGTGTACTCTCGGACCGAGGAAGAACACGTGTGGCACTTGAGGATGGTGTTGCAGACGTTGAGGAGCACCACTATATGCCAAATTTTCAAAATGTGAATTTTGGCTAGAAAGCATCTCATTCTTGGGACACGTGGTTTCTAGTGACGGCATTCAAGTGGATCCCAAGAAAATTGAAGTCAGAATCGATTGGCTTAGGCCTACAATACCACCGAGGTGCGAAGTTTTCGGGTTTAGCTACTACAAAGGCGTTTTGTGCAAGATTTCTCCGTGATAGCGGCTCCTAACTAAGTTGACCAGAAAAATGTTCCATTCATTTGGACAGATGATCGTGAGGAGAGTTTCCGAAGCTTAAGGAGTGTCTAACCACCGCCTGTGTTGACACTACACCGTGAGTGGTGAAGGATACACCGTGTATTGTAACGCCTCGAGTTGGCCTAGGGTGTGTCTTGATGCGTAATGGAAATGTAGTGGCTTATGCTTCAAGACACCAAGAGGCATGAGCGTAACTACCCCACCCATGATTTGGAAATGGCGGTGTAATCTTTGCAAAAATCTGGAGACACTACCAGATGGTGAAGTGTGCGAGATATACACCGACCACAAGAGTTTGAAGTATATCTTCCAACAGAGGGATTTAATCTTGAGACAGAGGAGATGGATGGAGCTTCTGAAAGACTATGATTGCACAATCCAGTACCACCACAGGAAGGCCAATGTTGTAGCAGATGCTTTGAGCAGAAATCTTACCGCGCTTTGACGCACATTTCAAGAGAGAAGAGACCATTGATTCAGAGGTACATGAGTTGATGGATCAAGGTTTAATCCTAGATCTTTCAGATGAGGGTATTGTTGGCTCACTTTTGGTGAGGCCAAACTTGAGGGACTGAGTTAGAGTTTCCCAGCACAGAGACCAACAATTGATGAAGATCATAGAAAGAGTACAGCAGGGTGAAGGTGGTGAGTTTGGATTTGCCAATGATGGCGCCCTAGTGCAAGGTTCTAGGATATGTGTGCCCGATGTGGACAACCTCAGGAATGAAATCATGCGAGAGGCACACTACACACTGTACAGTGTCCACCCAGGTTCCACCAAGATGTACCATGATGTGAAGGATAGCTATTGGTGGAATGGCATGAAGAGAGACATAGCAGACTTTGTGTCCAAGTGCTTGACTTGTCAGAAGGTGAAGTTTGAACACGAGACCGCCGTGAAGCTGCAAGAGCTCCCTATCCCAGAATGGAAGTGGGAAATGATCACTATGGATTTTGTGACTGTGTTGCCTCATACCACGCGAGGATATGACTCAATATGGGTAATTGTAGACCGCTTGACCAAATCAGCTCACTTCTTACCTGTAAAGACTACATACTCTGTGGCACAGTATGCCCGGCTCTACATTCTAGAAATAGTCAGATTGCATGGAGTTCCAGCTTCCATAATATCTGACAGAGGGCCCCAGTTCACTTCTCGGTTTTGGAGAAAGTTGCAGGAGGCACTTGGCACACAGTTGAACTTCAGTACGGCTTTTCACCCTCAGACAGACGGACAGTCCGAAAGGACAATCCAAACACTGGAAGACATGCTTCGCATGAGTGTTTTGGATTTTGGAGGTCAATGGGATGAGCAGCTAGCTTTGGTGGAGTTTGCCTACAACAACAGTTATCACTCCAGCATACGGATGGCACCCTATGAGGCATTATATGGAAGAAAGTGTAGGTCTCCTCTGTGTTGGACAGAAATGGGGGAAGCAAAGGTGCATGATGTTGACCTAGTGCAATACACTTTAGAGGTAGTTCCTTTAATCGTGAACGATCAAAACAACTTTTCACAGTGTAAGAGTTATGCAGACCCCAGACGGAGGGATGTGGAGTTTGCAGTGGGCGACTATGTATTCCTGAAGGTTTCTCCAATGAAGGGAGTCATGAGATTTGGAAAGAAGGGCAAGTTGGCACCTCGGTATATTGGACCTTTTGAGGTTACTGATAGAGTTGGAGCAGTTGCCTACCGGTTGGAGCTACCACCCAACCTTTCTCACGTTCATCCCGTGTTTCACATCTCCATGCTCAGGAAATACATTCCAGATCCTTCTCATGTACTACAGCTGGATGTGATAGAGCTAAAAGAGAACTTGACATTTGAGGAGCACAGAGCCATAGTGGACTACCAAGTGAGACAGCTGAGATCAAAACAGATCCCTATGGTTAAGGTTTTGTGGAGGAGTCAGTCGGTGGAAGAGTGCACCTGGGAGTCAGAACGGGACATGCGTAGCAAGTACCCTTATTTGTTCAATGTATAATCATGTGCTTTATTCTGCCTTGTGTAAAAATTCGAGGACGAATTTTCTGTAAGGGGGGAAGAATGTAACACCCCAAAATTTTAAATTTTATGAGCATTTTTGGTATTTTAATTTTATTAAATTTTTGGAATTTTTTTGAGATTTTTCGGATTTTAAAAATCGGGTTCGATTTTCCGAAAATATAAACTTTGATGATTTTTAAAAATTAATTTAAAGACCACGTGGCAAAATTAAAAATATATTTGGAGTCTACGATTTTTCTCGAAGTTTTCCGAATTTTTTCGGAATTTTTGGACCTCATTTTCGGTCCCGAGGCAGAGTAAAAATTCAAAATTTTGTATTCTGAATCGAACCGGCCGAATCAAACCGGATCGGATCGGACCGGTCGAATCATACCGGTCTTCTTCTCTTTTTCTTCCTCCCGCGCGTTCCTTCCTCCTTCTCTCTTCCTCGCGTTTTCTCTCTCCCCACTCACCTCCCGACCAATCGCCAGCCTCACCGACCGGCGCCGCCGCCCAGCCCTCCCAGCCAGCCGGCCGCCGCCCAAACGGCCGGAAAAATGCGCGCGAAACGCCCCCCCTGCGCGCGCGTCGATTCAGCTTCCCCGGCCAAATCCGGCCGATCCGGCCACCAATTGGACCGGGTCTTGTGTCTAAAATCATCTACTCGACGAGAGCTTTCCATAGACACCAAGAACGCCGAAATCCATAGAGTGATTTGTCCGATTTTTGCTCGAGAAGATTTTAGCCCATTTCGACTTTTGGGCTAGATTTCTCGAAAATCGTGAATCCCACGAGAAAACCGAGGGTACCAGCACGCTCCACTCGTCGAGAGCTTCGCGGCGACATAAATTTTGAATTTTTCCGACACCGTTTTTCGGTGGGTCCCACGGAACTTCGCAGTGTTTTTTCGAGCATTTAATGAGCTTAGAAAATTTTGAAAAATTTATGTACTAACCCCCGTGTTATGGGCTTTGTG
This sequence comes from Hevea brasiliensis, assembly GCF_030052815.1. Taxonomy (NCBI): domain Eukaryota; kingdom Viridiplantae; phylum Streptophyta; class Magnoliopsida; order Malpighiales; family Euphorbiaceae; genus Hevea; species Hevea brasiliensis. The sequence continues at coordinate 17,443,858 of NC_079504.1, forward strand.
TAGGTATCCTCAATTCGCGGAAATTCGACAGTTGACCGTGGTTCGTGAAATTCGCATGCACTGCACGGAAAAGTCTCGAATTGGACCGAGGTTTTGGCTAGCCCCCCCATTGTCAGACGTCCCGAGCGCGTTCCCGAAGTCGGAATCGGCAAAGGTAAACCCGAACCTTGCTTTTTCGTAATTTTCTAGTGCTTAAATAGGATTAAAAATTCATAAAATATTCGTGGTAGCTTAGAAAATTATGATTCTTTTTGCAATAGCTTAGTAATATTGCTAAGGACCGCGGGGCAAAGTTTTAGAATTTTTAAAGCTGATTTGGGCAGTTTTTGCAAAAATGATCAATAATAAGGACTAAATTGAAATTTTACGTATTGTAATGGATGATTGATTTGATGGGCCCAGGAGGGGCTGTGTGATATGACTGAGCTGTGGATATATGGATTGTAAATATAGAAGTGTGTTTTGAGCCATTTTGCAGGTTGGGTAGGTCCTAGGTATAGGGGAGACTCTGGCGGATTTTCGGCACGACTTAGGACGTAATTGGTCTTTTCTTGAATTGTATTGAGTCATTTGTATTAAATAATTGTAATATAATTGTCAGGTGAGCCGGGACAGCCTTCTTTCTCCGCCCAGCTGCCACAGTGATTGTCGTCAAGTTTGTGAGTAAAATATTAATTTTAATTGTAATTTCGATATTATTATATGTTCAGCATGCCCATGCATCACTTATATGCATATATTTATGTAGTTAAACTCTAGGCACGATTTATGATGCATTGATAACTGTTAAAGTGCTATGATGTTGTTGTGGTAATTTGGAGCAGTGTGCGTGCGTTGGCGTGCGTGTGATGTGGTGTGGACTATGGATAGGACGGGTAGTCACGGCTTGAGTTCTTCGCTGGGAACCCGATCCTTCGAGGGGTAGTCACGGCTTGAGTTCTTCGCTGGGACCCTCGATTTGGTTATTTAAGCGAAAGTCCGGCTTGAGTTCTTCGCTGGCACCAGGTTGGATTTAAGAGAGCTGTATAGGGGATCAGCTCCCATATGCTATGATTGATGCTACAGGGTGCGTGAGTGCTCCAAATTACCTTTTTGATGTTATGATGTGAAAATGTTGTTGCTGTTGCATTTCACTCCACAGGTTGCATCAGTACTAGATAGTTATAGAGATTATGGTTAAAATTGATATTTTACTCTCTGAGTCGAACGCTCACTCCTGTTCAAAAATTTTTACAGGCCACAGGAGGATATTTTATTCTGGGTTAACCTGCTTTTATACTTCGCAGGTTGTTTATCAATATTTGTGTAATTTTATTTACTCCTAGAATTTCCGCATGTGTTAGCAGTATTTATTTGAATTTGGTCTGTAATATTATTATCATGGTGGACCTGTAAACTTAATATTCTATGTCTGTTTGATGGATTGGATGAGGGAGCTGAGCTCCCATTTCTTTTATGATGCTATGAGTATGTGGAGGGTGAGCTGAGCTCCCCAATTGAGTATTATTGTGTTTACAGGTCGGGTGAGTCAAAAACTCCCCGTTGGAAAGTCCATTTTATGGCCGGACTCTGTCCGTTTGGTTTCTTGAAATTGGGCCCAAATGGGCCTTAGAATTGGGTTAATGAACAGTTAGGCTTACTACGGGCCTCGGGGGCTTTAGGCTGGCCCAGGTCCTAGTGCCGGTCCGGCCCATAGGTTGGGTCGTGACAACAAGCTAGGAAATAAAAGTTGAAATTCTATTTAGGAGTACTTGATGATTTTTTATTGCATTAAATGTTTGGTAATTTCTTTTTGAATATGAAATATTTTACTTTAAAAATTTTTATGATATTATGACAATAAACGACTCAATTTAAATATTTATTAAAAATTATAATATTATAACAATATTATAATATATATAAAAGATTAATAGAAAAAAAAATAAAAATAAAATCACGAGTGTGTATAAAAAGTTGAAAAAAAATTAAATAAGTAGTTAATTACCAAATTAATTTTTTTATAATTAACTATTATTGATTTTCTGTTTAATTTCAACTTTGTGATAATTTTAATATTTTATAGTAATGAGATTTTCTTTATAATTTTTACTATGCAATTGAATTATTTTTATCATTATGGTGATTTTTAAATTTATTAAAGTAATATATAATTTTATTCATTAATAGTTGTTATGCTGCTAAAAAAAATAATAATTCAATATAACACGATATAAAGTTGCAGTCTAATTTTGCTTAAAATTAGTAAATTAAATATTTAAAAAATTTAAAAATATATAAACTAACTTTACCTAGTATACACATCACAATTTACTATTAAAATAAAGCACTAAATTTAATTAAATATTAAAAATAATTATATTATTAGAATATTATATCACATACGAAAAATTAATAAAAATTTATATATTAAGAAAGTTTGAGTAATGCATATGCATAACGAGTATAAACACATTAGGGAAAAAAATTAATAAAAGTAAATATCTCAATATTAACTTCCATTTGAATTTATATTTCCTTAAAATTTAAATTAATTCTGATTCCTCGGGACAAATAATACTCGTCATAAGCAAGTTTCAGATCAACATTGGCAATTCCAATTCCTAACTATGAGTGATAATTTTATGGGATATTAATCACAAGACTATGATATATAGGCTAAATTATTCCATCAATTAAATAAAGAGTTACCATATATGTTTTAAAAATATTAATTTTTTTCCAAGGACTAATAACATTATTACTATTTGTTTTATTCTTTCTATATATATATATATATATATATATATATATATATATATATATATATATATATATATATATATATATATATATATTTCAATGTTAACTTCCATTTCCATTTGTATTTCCTTAAAATTTAAATTGATGTTGATTTGTTAAAGGGACAAAAAGTTTTCGTCACAAGCCTGTTTCAGATCAAAATTGGCAATTTCAATTCCTGACTGTGAATAATAAGTTTATTGGATATTAATCACAAGATTTGATATATAGGGTAAATTATCCCGTCAATTAAATAAAATGTTACTATATATATTCTAAAAGTATTAATTTCTTTTCTTGGACTAATAACATTATCACTAGTGTATTTTATATATATATATATATATATATATATATATATATATATATATATATATATATATATTTCAGTATTAACTTCCATTTTAATTTGCCTTTCCTTAAAAATTAAATTAATTCTAATTTGTCAAAGGGATAATTAGTTTTGAACACTAGAATGTTTCATATCAAAATTGGCATTTCCAATTCTTAACTATGAATGATAAATTTATTGGAAATTAATCAAAAGGCTATGATATATAAGCTAAATTACGCCATTATTTAAATAAAAATTTACTATATATTCTGAAAATATTAATTTATTTTCTTGGACTAGCAACATTATTACAATTTGTATTTCCTTTGAAAAAAATCTAATAATTTTAATCTGTAAAAGGGTTACCAACGTTAGAAATCTTAAAGTATTATATTTTTACAACCAAGTTCCAAAAATCAAAGTTTTTATATATAATCATAAAAGCTGCTTACTTGATTACTTGATGATGGGATTGATGATGGGACTGCTGCTTGATTAGTTAAACGGGAAGGTTGGATGGGATCAGATTGCTGAAATAAGGCTAGCAAATGTTGACACTGATCTGGAGCAAAAGTAAAACCTGTAGCCTCAAGATTACCGTGTGATGTTTAATAACCAGCAGATTTCTCAGCTTCTTGATCAGCACTTTGATTTTGTTGATAGTAGAACCAAAAGAATTTATGAACTTGAAACCAGGCAGAAAACCATGTTTTTCATAACAAGTCTCTTCTGCATCCCTTGGCTATGTGTAGATCTTGTTATCATTTTGATTAGCAGACCTTCTGTTACTCGTGAACTGAGAAAAATTACCAGTGCCTCTTCCACATGGTGGCTAGTGAAAATTGATATGACTATGCGGCACATTATTGGTTTTATTGACAAGAATCTTAGGTTCAACAATAATTCAGAAATCATCTGCCTTTCTTTCTGGACTACTAAAGAAAACACCTTTTTGATTGAAGGCAAGGATTCTAAAAGCATGATTGGGGACCTTATTGTATTAAATTGGTAAAATAATCAGTAACGGAAAGGTCACCTTGCTTAAAATCATAAAGTTCTTCTTGGAAATCTAAAATGCGAAAAATATCTACAAAGAATACTTTGTGCAATTGAATGATCTACAAAGAATACTTTGTGCAATTGAATGTGACAATTAATGTGTAATTATCAATGATAACACCATATTATTACATATTTCCATAACAGAAAACAGAGGATCGGTATTTACAGGCATATTGAGAGAACCATTAATAAACTTCGCGTTTATTTTCGGACTGCAACGCCATTGTCATAGCTCTTGCCCATGAATGACAATTGGGTCAGTGGAGAAACAAGTACTAAGGCTGGATTTTCACTGGGATGAAGAAAATATGGATTTGATTGATTTGTTAGGTGATCAGATCTGGAGGTGGGTTCAATGATCGAGAAGAAGATTCAGCTGCCATGAACTCTGATTAACAAATGTTATCAAGAAACAAAAGAGAAACAAATAGAAAATGAAGAAACATTGAAGAGAAATCGAAGAATAAATCTCAGATGTAGTTCTGATACCATAACAAGAATTGAAAGTGGAGAATGGAAACTTAGATTTTATTGAAGCAATAACAAGGTTTATATAAAAGGCAGGAAGTAACATTCTCTGAAGGTAGTTACAACGGATAGAACACAAATGGCACTTGCTCAACTAAAACTAGCTACTGAAATCAGGTAGCTAGTTGCTAAAACCAGCTAGCCACCTGTAATATCAGCAAAGTCCGTTAGTATTTGAAGATCTGAATGAGGAATTGGCCGGCCAAGCTTTTGCAACCCAATTCTAAGTTCCTCAATGTTAATCTTGCCTCTTTTGGCAGTGTCTGTCATGTCAAAGGCCTCCTTTAAGCCTACCACTTCACTGACAAATGCTCAGCCACCACCCTAAGTGCTCTTTTTATCAGCTTGTTCATCACAGAAAACTGTTTTAGCCTTGCTTTTACAGTCTTACTCAGTGAGACATTTGAGTCTTCTTTGCATTTTGTAACCAAGGATGTTCATGCTGAGCCGTAAGTCATAGCTTAGGATCAAGATTAAGCATTTTCTTCACCAGGTCCTTTGCATTATCAGAAACTTTAGGCCAAGGGTCACTCTTGAAATCAATTACAGAGCGAATAATTGCCTATGCTAACCCCTGCTCAGTTTCTGTCCAGAAAGATGGGACATTACGAAGTAAAATGCAGAGAATAACTCCAGCACTCTAGACTTTTGCTTTCTGGTAGTGAAAGACTCTTGCTTTCTTCTTTTTTTCGAGAGCAATAATATAACAGCATAAAGAAAGTACATCCGAATTCTTTGTTTCTAACTAACAGCTCTACCATAACTCTGCATAACTTTCTTTTCTTCGTTCTTGATACATGGTTGATAGGGCAAGCATCCAAGGTTCACATGGAAATTTTAGTTTGTTGATGTCACACAGCATGCAATCGATTTTGCTTTATGAGGGTTGAAGCATGTAAATGTACTCTGATCGAGCAGGGGGACTCCGTCATAGATGGGATTTTGTTGCTAATGCGGGAGTGGAATTTTGCCATTGTGTTGATGTTTCTTGTTGTAGCTATGGCTCCGATTGCATCTTGGCTGTTCTTGTCTCCTAGGGACTGTTTTCTTTTTGTTGTAACAGTGTTGTAGTTCCAAGTAGTTTAATTTTAACCCTGTTAATTTCACTTGGTCTGACGTATTTCATTTTGTTTTCTTTTATTGTGGGACAAGTATTCCTTATTATAATAAACACTTTTATGATTATGAGCTCAACTATCATAGAACTAGTCATAAAATTGTTTTGTTAATTTATTTAAAAATTTATTCCATGGATTTCAAAAGTTATTTGGATTACATTAATAGTGGATATACCCATCGGTATAACACTATTAATATAATAAGTTATTGTTGGTTATAATGTAATTTGTTGATAGTCTTTAATATTTTTTAATATCCTATCGGTGTAAAAGTATTAAAGATGCTAATATATATATATATATATATATATATATATTATGAGTTCAATGAGTTTTCTTTATTTTATTGTAATCCGGGACCCTTAGGCAGGATTCTAATAAATAACAGTTTTGCATATAATTGCTTTCTTAACTGGATCTAAAAGAAAACTTTAGTTTTGTGATTATGTTATTACATAATTCATGTTTTCTCTATTGTTTTATTCCAGCTGTTGTTTCTATGCAATTATTTACTGTGAAAACTCTGAATGGCCCTAATATTTTGATGATTGGAAAGAGTCTCTGAGCATGTACCTAGCAATAGCCCAACTAAATTTAGCCTTAAGGGTTGATGCACCTGCTGAACTTATTAATGAATTCACTGTTGCTAAAAAGACTTATCATAAGAAGTGGCAAAATTCTAGTAGGGTTTGCTTAATGGTGATGAAGTATACTATAGATAAGTCCATAAGATAGGGTATTCTTGATAAGGAGACTGCTAAGAAATTTCTGCAGGCTATTGCTGAAAAGTTTAAAAAGTTTGATAAGGCTCAAAAGAGTCATTATCTTTCTTTACTGGAGCACACCCACTATGATGGTGTCAGTGGTGTACGGGAACACATTATAACACTTATAAGTTATTTTAACAAGCTCAAGTCTTTTGATCTTGATTTGGTAGAGAGTTTTCTGGTCTAGCGCATTCTTGAATCTCTTCCACGCCAATTAAAAATTCTCAGGACTTCTTGCAACTCCCAATAAAGGGAGTGGACAGTTGATCAGTTGATAGCCATTGTGTGCCAAAAAGAGGAATCTATGAGGAAAGGGAATACTCCTTCTATTAATTATGTTTTTCAAGGGTCTAGTAGCAAGACTAATGAGAAATTTCAAAAGGATAAGCAGCCTAAAGCTAAATTTGAGAACAAGAATGGTGGTAAGCATAATCATAATTTAATAGTTAAGAAGAAGCCCTTCAAAGATAAGTGCAACTATTGCAAGAAGCCTGGCCATAAGTTGGAGGACTATTTTATGCTTAAGAAGAAGAATGAGAAGGAAGGTAATAGTCTAGAACTTACCCCTCTAGCTCTAGTATGTTTTGAATCAAATGTTGTTGATGTTCCTTTAAATTCTTGGTGGTTGGATTCTGGTGCTACCATTCATGTTTTAAATTCCTTGCAGGGGTTCAAAAATGTGAGGAAGCCAAGTGAAAAGGAGAAGACTGTTTTAGGAGTAAATGGAGTTGCAGTAGTAGAACTCATAGGACTGTTTCTTTGAATTTATCTTCTGGACATGTATTGGAATTAAATGATACTGTTTGTGTTCCTTCTTCAAGGAGAAATTTAATTTCTAATTCTATTTTAGATAAGTGTGGTTATGTGTTTTTTCAAGGCAATGAAAAAATTGCTATTTATTTTAAATCTGATATTGTTAGTTTCGCTATTTTATGTAATGGTTTATATATGTTGGATTTAAATTCTATTCCTTTTCAATCTGTTGGTGTTCCTATCAATGTTGTTATTGGGCACAAACATCAAAAAGTTAATGAGAACTCTTCAATGTTATAGCATAGACGTTTGGGTCACATTTCTAGGGAAAGTTTAGAAAGGATGGTTAAACAAGGTGTCTTGCATAGTCTAGATTTCTCTAATTTTAATACATGTGTTGATTGCATTAAGGGAAAATTTCCTACTAGGGCTAGAAATAAAGGGGCAATTAGAAGTGAAGGTGTGTTAAATTTGATTCATACAGATATCTGTGGACCCATTTCTCCTATTGCTATGAGAGGTTTTAAATACTACATCACTTTTATTGATGACTATTCTAGATATGGTTGGATTGATCTTTTTTATGAGAATTCTAATTCCTTGGTTGCCTTTAAAGCATTTAAGGCTACAATTAACTAAAAACTAGGAAGAAGATTACATGTGTAAGGTCAGATAAGGGTGGTGAGTATTATGGCAGTTATATTGAGACTGGTAGAAATCCTGGTCCTTTTACTTTATATTTATAAGAATGTGGGATTGAGGCACAGTACACCATGCCTAGGACCTCACAATAAAATGGGGTTGCAAAGAGGCAAAATCGTACTTTGAGGGACATGGTGAGATGTATGCTTAGTCATTCTTCTTTACCAGAATTTTTATGGAGTGATGCCTTGAAAACTGTTGTGTGCATTCTCAATCAGGTTCCTAGTAAATCAGTGCCTAAGACTCCCTATGAGTTCATGTTTGGTAAGAAGCCCAATTTGAAACATTTTCATGTATGGGGTTGTAAGGTAGAAGTGGGGCCATATAACCCTCAGATCAGAAAGCTAGATGCTAAATCTGTTAGTGATTTCTTTATTGGTTATTATATAAGTTCTAGAGGTAGTAGATTTTACTGTCCAACTCATTCTACTAGAGTGATTGAATCAGTTTATGCTATTTATTTTGAGGATGAGATGGATAGTAGGAGTCAAATACTTTTTGTTATTGATCTTAGAGATGAGACTGTTGTCTTTCTTGTGCCTTTGCTGCCTTCCTCCGTAGATTTTAATCTCCTGAGGGCAATGATGAAGTTCAGAATCCTATTGATGTCAATTTAGAACCATCGGTTGTAAATGCTAAGGGGCCTAATACAATTGATGAAGTTGTACCTTTTGGGGGGATCTCAGAAGATTCGTAGACCTACAATATCAAATTATTATATGGTCTATTTACAAGGACACTAGTTTGATAGTGCTAATATTTCTGATCCTATTTCTTATTAGGAGGTTATATGTGGTCCAAATTCTTCAGAATGGATGAGAGCCATGCAGGATGAACTATCTTCTATGTATCATAATTAAGTCTGGGATCTTATTGAATTACCATATGGTTGTAAAGCTGTGGGTTGTAAATGGGTCTTTAAGACCAAACATGGAATCAAAGGTGAAACAGAAAGGTACAAGGCCAGACTAGTAGCAAAAGATTATAATTAGAGGGAAGGTATAGATTATACAGAAACGTTTTCCCCAGTGTCTACTAAAGATGCATTTCATGTGATTATGGCTTTAGTTGCTCGTTATGACTTAGAACTCCACCAGATGGATGGTAAAATAGCTTTCTTAAATGGAAACTTGTATGAATATGTGTATATTGTTCAACCTAATGGTTTCATAAAAGCTGGTAAAGAACACTTAGTGTGCAAGTTGAAAAGATCCATTTACGAGTTGAAACAAGCTTCTAAACAATGGTATCTAAAGTTTGATCAAGTTTTGACTTCTCTTGGTTTTGAGGAGAATGCTTCCGATCAATGCATCTTTTAGAAGGTTAGTGGGAGCCATTTCATTATTCTAGTGTTGTATGTTAATGATGTTCTTCTTGCCAGTAATAGCATCAATCTCTTGAACGAGACAAAATACATGCTTTCTAGCCATTTTGACATGAAAGATCTTGGCGAGGCCACATATGTTCTGGGTATTTAGATTCACCGTAACAGGTCTCGGGGCATATTGGGTTTGTCTCAAGGAACTTATATTGATTGAGTTCTTAAGAGATTTAACATGCACACTTGCTCCTCTACTGTTGCACCTGTTATATCAAGTGAGAAACTCTCTAAAGCTCAGTGTCCTCAGGATGACAAGGAAAGAACAGAAATGGAAAAAATTCCATATAGTTGTGCCGTTGGGAACTTGATGTATGCTCAAGTATGCACTCGTCTTGATATAGCATTTGCTATTAGTGTCCTTAGTAGATACTTGAGTAATCCTGGTTGGAGTCACTGGAAAGCTGCAAATAAAGTTATGAGGTACTAAGAATTATATGTTGACTTACAAAAGATGTGGTAATCTGCAAATCATTGGGTACTCTGATTCTAACTTTGCAGGTTGTTTAGATGATAGAAAATCTACTTCTGGTTACATCTTTATAATGTCTAGAGGAGTTGTTTCTTGGAAGAGTGCCAAACAGACACTTACCACTACCTCCACTATGGAAGCAGAGTATATTGCTTGTTATGAGGCCACTTTTCAAGCTATTTGGTTAAAGAAATTGATTTCTGGTATGCTTGTTGTTGAAAGCATCTCAAGGTCCTTGACATTTATTGTGACAATGCTCCTGCTGTTTGCTTCTCTCAAAATCATAGGAATTCTAGTCGAACTAAACATTTTGATATTAAATTCCTATTTGTTCGAGAGAAGATTCGTGAATCACAGACTCGAATTGAACATATTACCACAGATTGAATGATTGCGAATCCGTTAACCAAAGCTTCACCCATTAGTGTTTTTCAGAAGCATGTTATGCATATGGGTGTAGTGAAAACTTTTGATGATGTTTTGGTTTTGTGGGGGTCTGTTTTATGTTACATTTGGGTTATCATTTGTATGGAATGCTTAGACTATTGTTTTTGGACATATCTTGTCACATATTCCATTTAAATTCAGTTTTTTTTTTTTTGGAGATTTTGTTGGCGCACACACACACACACACATATATTCTGATAACCTCATTTAATATTAGATAGAATTCAGATAGAATTTGAACGCTGTGGATATTGGGTGTTGTGAACCTACCCTTTCGCTTCCTTTTCTCTATTCTTGATTGTTCACAGAAAATCATGGATACAAGTATATTTCCGAGTACACATATTTTCTAATCATGTAATTTATAACGATTTAATTTATATATATAACAAACTAGAGATTTTTTTTTTGAAGAAAATATTTTACTCTCCTTTTTTGAGTTTTTATATGATAAAACATAATTCTATTGAATTGATATTTTATGTAAGAAGATATAAAAATGTTTGAGAGGTTGCAGCAATTCTTTTCATTGATTGCTGAGCCATCTATGCTTAACCAATCAAATAATTTCTTAAAAAACATTATTTATTTTTGAGATGATTAGTCACCAAAAAAAATAATTAAGTTTGCAATGGATATTTATTCACCAAATACTAAAATTAGCTTTGTATGGACATGGTTGCCAAATGTTCCTTTTTTTGCACTAATTCTTTTTTTCAAGGTGAAAGATTTCATTCATTCATGTTAAGAGAGTACAGATGGGATAAAACTTAACAATAAAAAAAAAAAAAAAAAATTAGCTTACCCATACATTTATAATCATAAAAAAAAAAAAGGTAGAAAAAAAAAATAGATACTCATTGCAAAGATCAAGAGAATAAAAACATAGATTTTTGATATCTATCTTTGCATACAACAATGTTGTAAATGGGTGAAAAAAGCATTGACCTCCGAGTAGATCAATCCAAAGGTTCTCTATCATCTACAATCTGGTGGCATCACATAAGCTCATATTAATTTTTGCTTGAAAATTTTCTTATCCACCAGGTAAGTTGAAGCAAGTTTCTTCAAAAAAATGTGGAAATAACTTTTCTTTTAAGTTTAGAAATCCCATAAAGAGGACAAAAATCAAAAACCATAGGAGGCCAACTCCACAAATAAGAGAGGAAACTAAATAAATCCATAGATTTGAAAGAACTACCTTGTTCACAAGGAAAATAGCTGAAAAAACAAAGAAAAGATGAGTAAAGGGCCACTGCCGGGTAAGGAAAGGTCGACGAAAGCCCTTAATTAGGTTGTAAGAAGAAAACACGGGGGAGAGAAGTGTTTTAAGGACGAGAGAGAGTTCACTTCTCACCGCTAGGTTTTGCACTAAATTAATACATGTGCCATAGATGAACAATAATTGATGTACTAAATTGATGCAATAGATAATTAAGCATATATGTTTGCAATAATTTAATTTATGCATTAAATTATCATGCTATTATTTAGGCAAGTCTCAGTCAAGGAAGGCTAAGCCAAGCTGATCAGGAATAAATTTTTTACCCTAATCCAATATTTTTAGCGCATATAAGACTTGCCCTTGTAGCTTTCCCACTTGTATCATGAGCAAAGTAAATGAACAAGAGACAAGAAGAAAACCCAAGATTGCAGCAGTAATATTACTGAAATAGCAATGCCAGTTGGCTAACTGTGGCCTAACCTTATCAGATGACCATGGCCAAAAATCTTGGACCACCCCTCTTCTTTTTCAATAGATTGTCGCCTCATTTCAAAGACCTTGATGCTTCAAAACGAAGACAAAAAAGAAAAATTAACTGGATAAATAGGTTGTGCATTGCCTCTGTGGGAGTTCATTACTTTGTGAATAATCAGCCCACAACAAGGCGTCATAGAGGACTTGCAATTGCAGGTTACTGTATTATCACCCTTTCCTCATTTGTCCTTTTAATATTAAATTAGAATTAAATCGATTTTATCTTATATATATATTTTTGAAGGATTTTGATTCAAATAAAGGATTGAAGAGTTATTTTCAAAATAATTAAAAGCAAATAACGGTTATTTCATTTTAATAGGAAAAACAATTGATACAACCCGTCCAAAACCGAATCAAAGAATCAGCACTTAGTCAAAGAGTCAAAGAAGTTTAGGGATGACTGGTCTAAGTATTAGATAGCTTGGCTTGGTCCGAATAGTGCATATCCATAGTTAAGCAATCCAAGTGGTAGTTGGATTAGATGCTCATATCCATAGTTAAGCAATCCAAGTGGTAGTTGGATTAGATGCTCGCCCAACAGATGCAAGAAACAACTAACTGAGCGTTGGCAGAATGAATCAAAAGGAGGAGCAGAATTACAGACAAGAATCTTGAGATAGCAACCAAGCATGCCAAGATTTTTGAAGCTGACTACAATGGCTCTTCATTCTTTATTCTATAAATATAAACAATAAAATACAGTGATCTGTTAATATAATGATATTATATCTTTTTACTTGAAGATCTTGACAAAAAAAATATATATCTTCTAAGTAGCCACTGATTATTTGTGTGATTTGTACAATAAAATAATCTTTCTAGATGTTTTATATCTGAATTGTTTTTCTAAAAACTTGACGCATATAACGTATATGGATGAGTTGAAGCCACTATGCATTAATAGAGAAACATACCACACCACTAAGTTCCATTGGTAGATGATACATATCTATAAATTAAGAATTGAAATCTCCAATCAAATAAAACTAATGATGATATTTTTATTTATAATAATTAAAAATTGAAACTTATAATAGAAGGGACCATTGTAAAAATAAGATAAAATATGATAATTTAAATAAATAAATTCAAGATTTATCAATAAGAATAAATTTAATAATAAATTTTTAATATCTGTTTCAGAATAGCTCAAATTAAGAGTTATTGAAAGAAAATAGAAAAAAAATAAAAACACATAAATAAGAAAATAAAGGAAGAAGAAAAGATTTAAGAAGAGAAGGGACAATAATGAAGATGCAAAGGAATCTTGTCAGTGTTGTAGTAATCCCAGCATGTGAGTTGGTTGGCTTGTAACAATTTTCTCATTCCATTCAATGATATCCTCATTTAACATTTGAAGCTTTTTCAATACTATAAGTTTTTACCTAATTAATATGTGCACCAAAAAAGGACCCAATAGACTGCGTCTCCATTCCCACATATCAATGAACATAGGCATGTGCTATAGGATGCTTTCTTTGTCAGTCTCAGCAGCCCACACATCCACACACTTAATAACAGGTTTACCCAAATAAGTCTTCTTTCCTTTTACAGAATTTTTGTTCCTGGACAAGATAATTTCCTTGAAAGCCCTTAAGGGGACAAGATACATTCGATGTGGCTCAGAAGGGCAGGAGGGGTATTCGAATTGAGCTCAGATCTCATGCGGATGTAGCAAGGTCTTCGTCCGCATGACGCATGAATAATAAATTCATGATAATTAACAAATTAATTATTTGTCACTTTGCTTGAACTTGGGCATTTGAAAGCATATTCAGGAATTCTGATGAACTTGGCTTGGGTTGGTATTTTACAATATGATTGATCTTTTCTACCATGCCTAAACTATTGCATAATAGATTTAAGGTAACGATTTCTTAATAGCAATTATAAAACTGTTGCATTTATATATATAGTAATAATTTTATAACAATTTAAAACCCCTACAAACAAATTAATAAATTATGTAAAAAATTTAACAAAAAATTGCTATTAAAATTATAACAATAACAATGATTTATACCTATTTAAGGTAATGATTTTATCCATTGTAAAAATATAATCAAACCATTACTTTATGTAATGACAGCTAAAGCAGATGTGTGGTTATTAAACTGCTGCCATTAACTAATGGTTACAGTTTAAACATATATATGGCAGCAGTTTTCCACTGTTGCTTTGTATCCATGATGTAGCAGTGTTGTAAAATATTTTAGATTAGACGGATGCTATGCTGCCCCTGCAAATATAATTCAATAGCTAACCAATGAAATTGTTTTTTGTTATGTGACTTGAATTTTTTATACGTTTTCATAAATCCGAATGGTAACTCAACTTGAAAGTTTTGCGCTACAACCTGATTGGAATAAAAAGTGAGGTCTTTGATAGTAGCGGAAGGCACGGGCCAATGAGATTTGAGAGATATTTTGCCCTTTGTAGTAGATGTGTGAGATATTCGGAAAAACACAATAGGGTTAGATTTTAAGAGTTCTAAGTGATTATATATTATTTTTTTTATATCATGGTGAAACTTTTTGTAACACCCTCTGATGCGTCCCAACCGCAAGTGCACGAGTCGTACAAGTAGTATAGAAAAATATCGATCCCACGAGGAGTTGTGTTAATGATTGAATTTTCGATATAAAAGTTGACTAAATTGAAGTATTTATGAAATTAAAATAATGAATTAATGGGTAATGGAGTATGAAATCTAAATGTGCAAATTTAATATTCTATTCAACAATGTATTAATTAAACTAAGATTTGCATCAAATAGAAATAAGCAAGTTCAAATATGGCAATATTTAAAATGGCAAATGATTAAATTTGATTAGAAATTAACAATGGTAAAAAGGCGATTCCGGAGTTCGGGATTTCATATTCGAGCTATTTTGGGATTTTAAATTGGTTGTCCAATCTTATGAAACTTATGAGTTTTAAGGAGATTAATCCTTAAATCCTTTGAATTCCCTTTCGAGTGAGACAAAGAGTGCCTTAATCAAACTAATCCTACTTTCGTGGACTTAGAATTAATTAAGACCCATTAAGTTCTTTAATTAATCTGTTAATCCTCTTAATCCTTAGCCTATTTCTAGGTCTAAGTTAATTAAGTCCAATTTCCTGATTATCTATCACAAGGTCTTCTCCTTTCGGTGCTTCAACCATGGATTAAGAACATTACTCAATGGGATCCTACATTAAGCATGTCATTAAGCATACAAGAAATGAATAAAACTCATTAAGACCACAAAATATGGATTACCCAATCAAAATCCACAAAATATCTCAAATATTACAACCCTTACTCCAGAATCAAAAGTAAACTACTCACTATCCATAATGCTTACAAGCTATGATGAGTTTAAATGGAAATAAAGCTTTAATCTAAGCTAAGAAGTAAGAAATTAAACACTAGAAATATGGAAAAATGTAAAGCAAGGAAGAAATCTGCAAATCTTGGTTAAAAATGGTGTGGAAGGTGAAAATGACTCCTCAAATTCTGCTTAGCCTCCTCCTTTCTTTCTTTGCTCCTTGCCCCCTTTCTAAAATGAGAAAATGGGACTATTTATAGCATTTTTCTGACATGGAGCCCTAAAATGGTATGTTCTAGGAGGAATTATTTGAGGAATCTCACCACTCATTAATGAACTCTTTATGGGATCAGATAAGTGGATGCATAAGTTATGCACCCTTATGCGATTTCTGGTTACAGGTCACTTATGCGGTGCATGACTTGGTGCATAGGTTATGCACAATTTAGTGAATCTGCATAAGGAGGTGAGAATGTGCATAAGCTATGCAGTCTCCTTATGCACATTTCGGTGGTTACAGAAGTGTTCTTCCTCCTTATGCAGAACTGCATAGCTTATGCGGCAAGTTATGCACAGTTTGGTCTATGCATATTTTAGCTTGAAAACTTGCTTTTGGCATCTTTTTGCTGTAGAAGACACTCCTCAATGGCAAAATTCTCTTTAGTCCTTCAAAAACACCATTTTTCCTACAAAAAAAAGAAAATATTACAAATTAATACAAAGTTGACAATTATGTAAAACTAACTAAATCACGAATGAAATTAGCTAAAATTGAATAATAACCAAATAAAATGATTGTGAAATTAGACCTAAATGACTATGCAAAATATGTGCATCAAATACCCCCAAACTCAAGCTTTTGCTTGTCCTCAAGCAAACTTTAAAATGTGGTGCAAAGTTTTTAAGGGTGCCTTATCCAAAGAGTTATGAAAATCACTCATTAAGGTAACTTAACACACCTTTAGCCATACCAACAATCCATATACCCATCCTTCAAAATGCAAAGAATTTAATGCTTATCCAAGCTTTCACCGCTTAGCCATCAAGTCAATTATCATTCAAATCCCCAAACCAACCAATCAAAAGAGAGAGTCATGCTCAAAAGGAATTCTAGAACAATCAATAGTCAAAGTGTCTCCATATGGAATGATGGAATTGAATGAATGAATGAATAATTTTTCAATCCCATAGGCAAATTCCCTACTCCTATCTCCACTAATGTAGCTAGTACTATCAAGAGATCAAAGGTCTTTTTAGGGATGTAGTGGGGCCATGGGGTTCAAAATGAGACTAAGAAGAAAGATAGGTAAAAAGGATTCAAAGCATGAGAATATTTTCAATTTTTAAACATAAGGTACACTTCTTATTTTATTATAATTTTTTTTTCTTCTTTTTTTTTTTTTTTTTTTGTATATGGAGGAGAGAAGTACACAATGAGAATTGTCAAGTGCTAGCATAGTTTACAAAACACATAAAAATGGAGGGACATTTTGATACTTTAGACTTGTATTTTGCATTTTCTTTTGATGATTGTACATAAAAATGCCACCCCCAAACTCATTTCTTTTAATACTTTGGGTGGATTTCTTTCATTTTGAATGGCAATAGTGAAAAACACATATACTAGCACTTTTACAAGATGACAAGCACTTCTTCTCCCTTTTTTTTGTATATTTTTTCTTTTTTTTTTATTTTTATTTTTATTTTTTTTAGAAAGTGTACCTAATATTCAATATTATTCTCATGAAAAGGGTTGGAGTGTTTGGTTCATTGGCTAGGTAGCAATAAGGATTTCAAGAAAAATTAGGGATAAAAAGGCTCAAAGGGGTTTTCAAAGGTCAATTTTAATTAGGAAAAAGGGTCAAAGGTTTAAAATGAGAAGGTTTAAATCAAAGAATGCCTAATCATCTCTCTTTTCAAGTATAAGCTGATATTTCGCCTTGAAAGGTTTAGAAAATTTGTTCTAGGATTGGTGAGACATCATTTGACTACCTTATATCCAATAACTCCCTCTAAACACTCCAATCTCTAAAGGACTAGTTGGGTGGCTTTTTGGCTAAGAAGATATAGGCAAGGGATAGACACTTCAAAACTTTGCACCTCTTAGGAAACTTTCAATCCACAAACCCAACTAAAGGTAAGTCAAATCACTCTCATAGGCAACTTTTCAATACTCAAGGGATTTGGCAAAGATTTTAATGCATGATGCATGATTCCTAAAAATGAGCAATGCATTAACTAAATGGAAGAAGTCTATTTGTGTGCAAAGTGTATAATTTCTAAGTGATATATAATGTGTGTGTAAATGTGTTATGTATATGTATGTATGGATGTATATGTAAAATATTTACAATATATGTAAATGAAATGGGATGAGATGTTCCTATACTCAAAATGTGAAAAATAAAGCTAAAAAATCAAAATGTGCACCCCCAAACTCAAAATTAGACATTGTCCTCAATGTCTCAAGCGATGATATCCAAAACTCAAAGCAAATAATATTGACCAGAATTGTAAAAATAAGAACAAAAAGAAAGAGTTACCAGTATGAGAATTCAAGTTAAAGGGATGCATAAAAGCTGCACAGGTTATGCGAGTTAAGTCTTTATCAGAACATGTGCATAGGTAAGGTGCATAAGCCATGCGGTCTTTGCATAAGAGGCAATAGATGTTGCATAGGCTATGCAGAGGCTTGCATAAGGAAATACAACTGTGCGATTCTGCAGTAGCGAAAAGAGTTGCACTGGCTATGCAAAGGTTATGCATGAGGAAATTCATAGTCATGCAGTGTATACAAAAGTCTGCATGGGAATTTGCAAGAAATGTACAACCAAAGTAAAAGTATGGAAATATAGGCAGTATGGGCAAATATGTACAAAAAGGCAATAAGTGCAATAAAAATCAAAGAAGACTAATGTAATAGCTATTCAATAAAACTTCAAAGGAAACAATTTAAAAGAAACTAATTTAGAACAAATCCCCACAATCCAAACCAACCTAGACATGTTTGAACATATTTACAAAGAAAAGGTCCTACAAGATTGAACAAAAGTAAACTAACCACTAACCTATGTCTATTGATTTTCCTTTGTCCAAGGATGTTGCTAAAGAGTGGTACGCTGCATTTGTCGAAATGATGGTGCGGGAGGAGGTGATGGAGGTGGGGTGGCATGCCCGAAAGATCATGAGTTGCTTCACCATCTCCTTCGATTCTTTCTGTTTGTCCCCTGGTTTCCATGACAAGGTCAAATAGTTGATCATGACGATCCTTTAGTGTATCAAGACCCATCACAAGCTTCCTATCCACAAAGTAGATATCATCACTAAGCTGTCAAGGTAGGTGAATAAGGCTTTAGTGTTGAATGGAGGAGGTCTTTGTGGATGAGGTAGGTTCATTTGTAGGAGGAATGGGCAGAGGTAGGTGGAGTGTCCTGAGTAGGTGAGGGGTGGGGTAGGTGTAGTAGGGGTCTTTGTGGGGTGGTGTGAAAGGTTGGGTTTACGGTTGTGCAATAGGTTCGGTTCTGCTGCAGGTGGCGATATCAAAATATGATAAATGGAACCTGTTTTGGTTAAGTGTCTGACATCAAAATAGGAAGTGTCCTCAAGTCTTTGGGATTGAGTGCTCTGCAGGATTAAAGCCAAAATGCTTGGCTATGACAGTAATGAGTCCACCCAAAACAATGTCACCAATGGATTTGGTGGCAATATGCAGCACATGTTCGCAAAAGAAGTAACCTGGAGACACCCTAACTTTGTGAAATGCACACCATAACATAAATAGTTCAGATTTGCCCACAGCACCAGAACTAGTCCCTCTGCCCAATATGGTGCTAGCCATCGACCTATGAATAAACCTAAGTGCAGGGTCAAGGATTTGGGATGTTTTGGACCTACCAGCAGAGAAGGTTTGAGGTTGGTTTGTTATGATTCTCCAAAATTGGGCAGGATTCCAGATGCCCTTATTGGCTACCTCTACTCCAGTATGTGGTACTCTAAAGAACCCATCAATTGCAAAACCAAAAATGCTATGAAATTGATCCAATGACACTCTCTATTTTGCCCCAAGCATCTAAATGTCATAATTGGCTTATGGTCTACATCATGCAAGTTGAGGGTAGCAGAGAATGAAGAAATAAACTCCAAAACTAGAATTGGATAAACTACCTCTTGCTTATGCACAAATTCTGTCCAACCCATACCGTCAAGTAATGCAACTACATTGTCAAATAAACCCAGAGATTGTAGAGCATCAGCAGATATATACCTAGTAGGTTGTACCCTTCTATCTTTGAGTCTTTTGAAAGTGGCTTTTTGAATTGTATCAGGGAGAGGCCAGGGTAGCTTTGATACAAATGGGGCTGCTGAAATTGTCTTTTCTTGGAAGAAGGTGTAGAGGTGGAGCTTTTGGCTTTTTAGGAGGTGGCTCAGAAAATGGGGTGGAGTGGGTCTTTGCGTTTGGGACGGAGGTGGAGCAGAGGACATGGGTCGCACGGATTTGGACCTAATTTTGCGTTTGTATGTGGTTGGTGGAGGTGGTGGTGGTGTCGTTTGTGGTGGAGGATTGGAAGGGGGGTGTATCGAAGACAATGGAGAGACTTCGAGAGGAGAGGCGGGGCGGGAATGTGGAGGGGAATCCATGGTCGATTGGAGAAGAGATAGGGGGAAATGGAAATGTAGGGGGATTTAGGGTTTTCGTGATGAGAGCGCTGGTGGAGAAGATGGGAGAGAGACGGCGAGAATGCCGGAAAGAATGAAGGTTGAAGGGCGGTCGTGGGGTTCAAGAGTCGGGAAGTGGAGGTGGTGGGAATGTTCTTTCTTTGAAAATGAATTTGAATCGGGTTGTAGGAGACGCATAAGGGAAAATGATTTATGCATAACCTGTGCACTCTTTTGTACATGTTTCAAAAGGATTTAAATTTCAGAGAAATGCTTATGCACAAGTGCATAGGTTATGCACTGTCCTTATGCATGTTTCGGTGACCCTGAAATGGTGAGGAGCGAAGTCATGCGGGAGTGCATAAGTTATGCACTCCCCTTATGCATCTCTCGGCAAGAATGGTTTTTGAAAATTGGGTCATGCAGATGTGCATAAGCTATGCACTCTGCTTATGCACTCTGCGGCAATTTTTTTTTTGAATTTTGGTTGGTGGTCATGCAGATGTGCATAAGCTATGCACTCTGCTTATGCACTCTGCGGCAATTTTTTTTGAATTTGGGTTGGTGGTCATGCAGATGTGCATAAGCTATGCACTCTGCTTATGCACTCTGCGGCGAGTTTTGAAATTCGAATTTTGGTTATGCGTAGTGCATAGGCTATGCACATTGCTTATGCGAGTCTCGGCAAGGTTGTATTTTTGGAGTTCTTGGTTATGCGGAAGTGCATAACTTATGCACCTTCCTTATGCACCTCGGCAAGAATGATTTTTACGGGTTTTGGTCATGCGAAGTGCATAGGTTATGCACTCGCTTATGCAACCTTCAGTGATTGGAGTTTTGGATTTTTGGTTATGCAGAAGTGCATAAGTCATGCACTCACCTTATGCAAGCTTCGGCAGAGAGAGAAAATGAAGGAATTGAAGTTATGCAGAAGTGCATAAGTCATGCACTCACCTTATGCAAGTTTTAACAGATATGAAATTTGACAAAATGAGGTTATGCGAGTTGCATAAGCTATGCACTCTCCTTATGCACTTGCAATAAAGGTGAAAAATGGCAAGAATTTTGGTTATGCAGATCGCATAAGCTATGCACGATTGCTTATGCGCAATTCAACAAAATCAAGAATGCAATAGAACATGAATTGCAAGTGTGAAAAATACGAGAATGATGAAATATAATTCTAGGAAACACATACCATGAGAAATTTTCATAAAAAACACATCAATATATTCAAAGTTCATCAAAAGTGCATCACACAAGCATGTAAAAATGGATTTTACGTAAAAGACCTTTGAGTGCTATGCCATTTTGACTCAAATTATGCAAATCAACATTCAGTACATAAAACTCCATAAAAATAAATCTGTATGAAGTTGCATCTAACCACACATGATGAAATGAAGTCTCCAAGATTTGCCAAGAAAAATGCAACATTTCTACCTTGAATCCTACAACCCCAAAGGAGCTCGAAAGCGCAAAAATGACTCACTTACCACCATAATATCATTTGAAGCACAAATATTAGAAAATTATTCACCCAACCTCACCAAAAACACAAGTGATCTGCAGATTCTATTTTTACGCTCTGCAGAATGTACTTAGTTTTCCTTTGCAATAACAGTTGCGACTTTTGATTCACCAACCTTCCTCCATTTAAATACATCCAGCCTCATCAAAAACATAAGCCATTTTGCTACAGAATGTACATTCCTCTGCATAAACTGGATGCGGCTCTGCCACAGTTATGCAGAAAACTTATCGTTCTTTTGAAGGACAAAATTTTTTCAAGTTAAGAATTACTTTCCCAGCAGTTCACCACCTTTCTTGATGAATTACATCTACAAGAGACAAAATTTAACAATGTCAAAAATTGAATTTGGGGAGATTTAAGATAAAAACAAAATTAATGAAAATGAAAGTAAATCAACAAAAGCAAAATAAAAGGACTTGGGATGCCTCCCAAGAGAGCTAATTTATAGTCCTTAGCTGGACTCTTCATGAATTTTCTTGAAAAGAGGTGAGGATTGGAGAGCTTGTAACGCTTGCTCCTAGTATTGGGTCTCGGTTATGTAATGTTTCAATCTATGCCCATTGACCTTAAAATTCCCAGTTTTCACTCCAAATTTCTATTGCTCCATAATGGAAAACCTTAGAAACTCTATATGGACCAGTCCACCTTGACTTGAGTTTTCCAGGGAACAATTTCAATCTTGAGTTGAACAACAAAACTGAATCACCTTCTTTGAATTCCTTTTTCCTCAGATGCTTATCATGCCAAACTTTAGTTCTTTCTTTATAAATACGGGCACTTTCATAAGCATCCATCCTCAATTCCTCAAGCTCATTAAGTTGTAACAACCTTTTCTCACCGCTTGCTTAAGATCAAAATTCAAGGTTTGAATGGCCCAATATGCTCTATGTTCTAGCTCCACAGGTAAATGACAAGACTTACCATACACCAACCTAAAGGGAGTAGTTCCTATAGGGGTTTTGTAGGCAGTCCTATATGCCCATAAAGCATCATCTAGTTTGATAGACCAATCTTTCCTAGAATTGTTCCTTTGTTTTCTCCAAAATATGCTTGAGCTCTCTGTTAGAAATTTCAACTTGTCTGAAGTTTGAGGATGGTATGGAGTAGCTATCTTGTGCACTACACCATACTTCCTCATTAAGCTCTCAAATTGCTTATTACAAAAATGGGAACCCCCATCACTAATTATAGCCCTAGGAGCTCCAAATCTGCTCAAGACAAATTTCTTCAAAAATTTTACTACCACTCTAGCATCATTAGTTGGAGTTGCAATAGCTTCCACCCACTTTGACACATAGTCAACCCCAACTAAGATGTATCTATTACCATATGAAGGAGGGAATGGCCCCATAAAATCTATTCCCCAAACATCAAATAATTCCACTTCAAGAATATTATTTAGGGGCATTTGATCTCTTTTTGACAAATTTCCACTCCTTTGACATTTATCACAATCCAACACAAATTTCCTCACATCCTTAAAAGATTTGGCCAAAAGAAACCAGCTTGCAAAATTTTACTATTTGTCTTAGAGATGCCAAAATGTCCTCCATAATCAGAAGCATGGCAATGATGCAAAATACTCTGGATTTCCTCTTCAGGAATACATCTTCTAATTAGACCATCACAACACCTCCTAAAGAGTAAAGGGTCATCCCATCTATAAAACTTCACCTCATGCAAGAACTTTTCTCTTGTTGCCATGTCATACCTAGAGGTAAAACTCCACAAGATAGATAATTCACAAAGTCTGCATACCAAGGTAGTTTAGCAACAAGAGAGAAAAGTTGGTCATCCAAGAAAAACTCATCAATAGGGATTTCATCCAATTCTTCACCATCCAATTTCAACCTACTAAGATTATCAGCAACTACATTTTCAGCTCCCTTCTTATCTCTAATCTCCAAATCAAACTCTTGTAGCATCGAATCCACCTAATGAGCCTCGGTTTGGCCTCCTTTTACAGAGCAAATACACGATGGTGCATGATCTGAAAATATAACTACCTTTGAGTCAATAATGTAAGGTCTGAACTTTTCCAATGCAAAGACAATTGCCAAAAATTCCTTTTCAGTTGTTGCATAATTTGTTTGAGCCTCATCCAGTGTTCTACTAGCATAATAAATAGCATAAGCCTTTTTGTCCTTTCTTTGACCAAGAAACGACCCCAATTGCATAGTTGCTAGCATCACACATAATTTCAAAAGGTAGGCTCCAATCGGTGGTTGCATGATTGGTGCGATGATGAAGTTTGCTTCAACTGCAAAAGGCATCCAAACACTCTTGGTCAAATTCAAATGGTGTGTCATTACTTAACAAATTAGACAAAGGTTTAGCTATTTTAGAAAAATCCTTAATAAAGCGTCTGTAGAACCCGGCATGTCCTAGGAAACTTCGAATTCCTTTGACATTGGTAGGAGGAGCCATCTTCTCTATCACTTCAACTTTGGCTTTATCAACCTCTATTCCTCTATTAGACACCAAATGTCCAAGCACTATCCCTTCCTGAACCATGAAATGACACTTTTCCCAGTTTAACACAAGGTCAGTATCTGCACATCGCTGCAAAATTTTAGAAAGGTTAGCCAAGCATATATCAAATGAAGATCCATAAACGGAAAAATCGTCCATAAAAACCTCCATTATGTCTTCAATGAAATCTGAGAAGATTGCCATCATGCACCTCTGAAAAGTGGCTGGTGCATTACACAACCCAAATGGCATCCTTCTATAAGCAAAGGTTCCATATGGACAAGTAAAAGTGGTTTTCTCTTGATCATTTGGATGGATAGGGATTTGAAAAAAAACCTGAATATCCATCTAAATAGCAAAAGTAAGAATGCCTAGCTAGTCTTTCCAACATTTGATCAATGAAGGGAAGTGGAAAATGATCTTTTCTAGTGGCAACATTTAATTTTCTGTAATCTATGCACATTCGCCAACTAGTCACTGTTCTGGTGGGAATTAATTCATTATTTTCATTTTTTACCACTGTCATTCCACCTTTTTGGGACAACATGTCTTTGGCTCACCCAAGTATGCGAGATGGGATATATGATCCTGCATCAATCAACTTCAAAATTTCCTTTTTAACAACTTCTTTGATATTTGGTTTTAACCTCCTTTGATGTTCAATAGATGGTTTACAATTTTCTTCCAAACTGATTCTATGCATGCAAAAGTGTGGGCTTATTGCCTTAATGTCAGCTATGGTGTATCCCAAAACTTTCCTAAATTGTCTCTACACTCTTAACAACTTATCAACTTCTAAAGTACTCACGTTTGCATTTACAATTCTTTGGATAAGTGTTATTAGTGCCAAGAAATTCATACACAGTGAGAAGGAAGTTGCTTAAGTTCTACCTTAGGTGCATCTTCTTCCTTGAATGATGATTGCTTAAATTCTGCTTTTTCCTTTTGTATGAGTTGAGAAAGCTGGAGCGAGAAATGAATGGTGGACTTCCCTCTAAGTGTTGAGTATATGCAGCTTCATGAGGGTTGTCATAGTCTATGCCTCCTCCATGAACCAAACAATTTTCAAGTGGATCTTACGGATATTTCTTCTGAAGTGTTCTTCAACCAGCTTATCAATAATATCAACTCTCAAGCAAGTATCGACTTGAATGATGCTTCTTCATAGAGTTATTAATATTGAAAATTAATTGCTCTTCACCAACCCTAAGAGTAAGCTTTTCTCCTTTCACATCAATCAATGCTCTATTGTAGCTAGAAAGGGTCTCCCCAATATAATTGGAATATTGGAATCCTCCTCCATGTCCAAGATGACAAAGTCAACAGTATATAGAACTTTCCAACCTTCAGGGGCACATTCTCCAAAATCCCTTCAGGATACTTGATTGTTCTGTCAGCTAACTGAAGAGAAATGTGGGTTGGCTTTAGATCTCCCATGTTGAGCTTCTCATAGATAGAAAGGGGCATAAGGCTAACACTGGCCCCTAAATCACATAGAGCTTTTGTAGAACAAGACTCTCCAATGTGGCATGGAATTGAAAAACTCCCTGGATCCTTAAGCTGTGGAGGAAGTTTCCTTTGGAGGATAGCACTACATTCTTCTGTCAAAGCTACAGTTTCATCATCTTCAAGTTTTCTCTTGTTTGAGAGAATTTCTTTCAAGAATTTTGCATAAGAGGGCATTTGTGAAAGAGCATCAACAAAAGGCACATTTATGTAAAGTTTCTTCAAAACCTCTAAGAACTTCCCAAATTGCCTATCAAGCTTGGCTTTGTGAAATCTTTGTGGAAAGGGAAGTTGTGGCTTGTAGGGCTCAGGAGGTATATATTTCTCTTCTTTTTCTTCAAATTTCTCCTTACATTTTTCTGCACTTTCTTGTTTTTCACTCTCATCAGTTCCTTTTTCATTTTCTCTCTTCTCACTGTTTTCACTCTTCTCATCATTTATAACTTTACCACTTCTTAAAGTAATAGCTTGACAATGCTCTCTTGGATTTTCTGGTTGACTTGGAAGCTTTCCAAAAGATTTGGCACTTGAGGAAGATGCTTGTTGTGCAATCTGGTTTTCCAGCATTCTGTTGTGTGTTTGCATTTGTTCCAGCCTTGCTTTCACCTCTCTCATCTCCTCATCATGCTTATTTTGGTTGGCAAGAATCTGTTGCAATAAAGCTTCAGTGGTGGAATTTCGTTCTTCTTTGTTTTGGTGGAGGGTTCATATTTTTCTGTGAAAATTGGGCAATGGTTGCCTATTTTGCGATATGGTACTTGACTCTTTGTTGTGGTTGAAAATTCTGATTTTGAACTTGATTTTGCTGATTGCCCCATGAAAAGTTGGGATGATTCCTCCAATTTGGATTGTAAGTTTGAGAATAAGGATTCCCCATTTGCTTGTTTCCATAATTACCAACATATGCTGCTTGTTCTCCATAATCTACTCCACAGCTGGTAGTTTCCTCTGCATAAGCCACTTGTTGTGAATTTCCGGATGATATTGAACTAACCAACATACTCAAATCTTCCATTTTCTTAGCAAGGACATTTGTAAGTGCATCAAACTTTGCATTAATCATGTTGAATGGATCAAGATCATACATTCCAGCAGCTTGCCTTTTCTGAGTTGGAGCTGGTCCTCTTGGACTACTCCAAAGATGAGTATTCTTTGCAATTTTCTCTAATAACTCATAAGCTTCATCTTCATGCTTTATAATACATGCTCCTCTGTTTGAGCATCAATAATTCCTCTGATTGCGGGAGTGACATTTGTGTAGAAATTCGATTTATCATCCATTTTGGAATGGCATGATGTGGGCATAATCTCTCTAATTCCTTCCATCTCATCCATGATTCATAGAGAGTTTCATCTTCTCTTGGTTTGAAAATTTGTCATTTGATTCCTCGGCTCTTGAGTTTTCAGTGGAAAATATTGTGCAAGAAATGCATGGGTTAGTTGCTCCCAATTTGTAATGGAGTTGTGAGGTAAAGAATCAAGCCAATCCAATGCTCTATCTTTCAAAGAGAATGGGAATAGCTTCAATCTTGCTGCATCATCAGACACTCCAGGTTGTTTTTGCATGTCGCAAATCATAGCAAACTTCTTCAGGTGTGTGTGTGGATTTTCAGAAGGATGACCCCCAAATTGAGAATTCTGAATCATTTGAAGGACTCCAAAATCCATCTTGTAACTATTTGCATCAATCCTTGGTCTTGCTATGCTCTCTCTCAAGTCATCAAAAGCGAGGAAAAGCATGATCCATCATACTTCCCTAGGCACGTTAGCATTAACAACTTCTTCACCATGGGCTGCATTTTCATTATTTTGACCATTTCAGATTACCAACACCAATTCTAATTCTTTCATCAGCCATATCTGCTTCAATTTCGGTTTCTCTCGAAGCTTCCTTCCTTCTTCTGGTTTCTTTCTTGTTGGCCTTACAAAATTTCTCAATTTCAGGATTAAACAGTAAGGATGTGTCACTTGAGCTTCTAGCTCTTCTCATAAAAGATTAAAAGTACCTGAAAAAGAACAAACAAACACAAAATGAAAAGATAACAGAGATAAAACTAAAAAAACAACTAAAATAATCAAGAATTCAATCTTAAACAAACAACTCCCCGGCAACGGCGCCAAAAACTTGATGCGTCCCAACCGCAAATGCACGGGTCGTACAAGTAGTATAGAAAAATATCGATCCCACGAGGAGTTGTGTTAATGATTGAATTTTCGATATAAAAGTTGACTAAATTGAAGTATTTATGAAATTAAAATAATGAATTAATGGGTAATGGAGTATGAAATCTAAATGTGCAAATTTAATATTCTATTCAACAATGTATTAATTAAACTAAGATTTGCATCAAATAGAAATAAGCAAGTTCAAATATGGCAATATTTAAAATGGCAAATGATTAAATTTGATTAGAAATTAACAATGGTAAAAAGGCGATTCCGGAGTTTGGGATTTCATATTCGAGCTATTTTGGGATTTTAAATTGGTTGTCCAATCTTATGAAACTTATGAGTTTTAAGGAGATTAATCCTTAAATCCTTTGAATTCCCTTTCGAGTGAGACAAAGAGTGCCTTAATCAAACTAATCCTACTTTCGTGGACTTAGAATTAATTAAGACCCATTAAGTTCTTTAATTAATCTGTTAATCCTCTTAATCCTTAGCCTATTTCTAGGTCTAAGTTAATTAAGTCCAATTTCACGATTATCTATCACAAGGTCTTCTCCTTTCGATTGCTTCAACCATGGATTAAGAACATTACTCAATGGGATCCTACATTAAGCATGTCATTAAGCATACAAGAAATGAATAAAACTCATTAAGACCACAAAATATGGATTACCCAATCAAAATCCACAAAATATCTCAAATATTACAACCCTTACTCCAGAATCAAAAGTAAACTACTCACTATCCATAATGCTTACAAGCTATGATGAGTTTAAATGGAAATAAAGCTTTAATCTAAGCTAAGAAGTAAGAAATTAAACACTAGAAATATGGAAAAATGTAAAGCAAGGAAGAAATCTGCAAATCTTGGTTAAAAATGGTGTGGAAGGTGAAAATGACTCCTCAAATTCTGCTTAGCCTCCTCCTTTCTTTCTTTGCTCCTTGCCCCCTTTCTAAAATGAGAAAATGGGACTATTTATAGCATTTTTCTGACATGGAGCCCTAAAATGGTATGTTCTAGGAGGAATTATTTGAGGGAATCTCCTGCCAGCTCATTAATGAACTCTTTATGGGACTGCATAAGTGGGTGCATAAGTTATGCGATCCCTTATGCGCGATTTTCTGATTGGGTCACTTATGCGGTTGCATGACTTGGTGCATAGGTTATGCACAATTTCGTGAATCTGCATAAGGGAGGTGAGAATGTGCATAAGCTATGCAGTCTCCTTATGCACATTTCGGCTGGTTCTGGAACAGTGTTCTTCCTCCTTATGCAGAACTGCATAGCTTATGCGGCAAGTTATGCACAGTTTGGTCTATGCATATTTTAGCTTGAAAACTTGCTTTTGGCATCTTTTTGCTGTAGAAGACACTCCTCAATGGCAAAATTCTCTTTAGTCCTTCAAAAACACCATTTTTCCTACAAAACAAAGCAAAAATTACAAATTAATCCAAAGTTGACAATTATGGAAAACTAACTAAATAACTAATGAAATTAGCTAAAAATGACTAATAACCAAATAAAATGATTGTGAAATTAGACCTAAATGACTATGCAAAATATGTGCATCACCCTCACTGTAGCAATTCCGTACATTCTACTGTTTCAGTGATCGATTTCTGTCCAGACAGTTAGAACGTCTGGAAAAATATTTAGACTAAAGTGAGGAGCCATAATTAAATCAAATATTAATAATAAAAATTAAGGAAAAATTTTAAAAATAAAATACAACCAAGTTAAATGAGCCGGGGCCCTAGTGATGGGTAACCCAGTGGGAAGTTGCGGTCTTCGCAGCTAGAAGCCCTAAACCCGGGAGAAAATTCATGAAATAATTTTTTGGACTCCAGAGAAGAGTCATTGAGGTTTCTATGGCATTAGAATGCCAAGAAAAGGTTTAGAAAAATTTTTCGATCGGTACAGACGATTTTGGCTTAATAAGCCAAACGGAGGGCATTTTGGTCATTTCGTCTTCGGAGATGATTTTTGACCGACTTCTCCAGTTAAGTAAATAATTATTATGACATAAAATATGAATAAATATTGTTAAAAATTGAATTGAAAATGAATAGAAAAGAAAAGAAAAATAAAATGAAAGAAATTGGGAATTATTACATCACATGATGTCATTAAAATGCCCCCACCCAGTTATAATTTAACAACACACTTAAATTCATTTAAAATGGGAAAAAGAAGTCAAATTAAAGAAAAAAATTCTGCTATCTTCTTCCTCATTCAGCCGAGATACTTCTTTCTCTACACACACCTCCATTGTTGCTCCTCTTCTCACTAGAATTCTCATACAAACACACTATAAAACCACTAGCTTGCTTCACTAAAACTCATCCTCACACCTAGAGCAAGCTTTGGACAGCAAAAAGAAAGGAAGAAAGTGAAGTTTTGAAGTCTTGGAAAGTGACTAAGTCAAGGTTAGTGTCCAATTCCTTGACTCTTTCATTTAAATTCTTGTTAGAATGATAAATTTGACCTAGGATATATGAAATTCCATTAAAAATAAATATGTTAAGGTGTTACCCTATTTTTGGCAGCCATGGATTTGTTATGGTTTTGATGGTTTCTTTGGATTAAATGAGTGAATAGGCTGCCCTTGATATGATTGTATCACTCAAAACATTAGTTTATGAGTTTAGTGCAAGAAAATGAAACTTTGGAATTCTAGGGCTAGGGTTTGAAACTCAAATATGGGGGTAGATGTAATTGAACACAAAATGATGTTGTTATGGTCATTTAGTGACCATTTGGTGTAGTTTGAATTAGAAATAGAGTGATTGATGACATTAACTAATGTAGAGAATTAGACTGTCTTAAGTGTGCATTCTGGACCTTTTGGGTCCAGTGTGCTCTTGGGATTATAACTCAAGCTAGGTAACTCCAATTGGTACAAGGAAAATTGGAGGTTAGACTAGACACAAAATGCAACAACTTTTATGAAGGAAACTGTCCCATAAAACCAACCTAAGTGGCTTTAAAAATTGACCTAATCCAGGTGACCAATATGCAGTCCCTGGAAAATGACCAAATGAACAGTGTTCATTCATTTATCATAGCTCAGTGTAGAAAGGTCCAATGTGACGCCCCTTACCCGTCTATTGTATAGCCGAGCAAGAAGTGCCACATTCGGTGTCGGAGCACCCTATCTTGTCTTGTCATGTCTATTGTAAATTTTAATGTCCTTTAAATCAGGTAATTTAAGTGTAGAATTTTTTTTTTTTTTTTTATATCTTATTTCTGTGGAGACCCGGACAGATCCTCCTCTGTTTTATTAGCATCTGACGGTTTCCACTATCACCTGTTAACATATTCATAGTCATCTCACATATTTCCATATCATATTCTCTTTTATCATATCATTCACAACTATTTATGAGATCTCAAAATGAAGTGTCATCTATTGCATTCATATGGAAATTCATAGATAATAAATTATAAGTTTTCATTTCAAGTCCAAAATGAAATACATCATAAACTAGTAATTACATCATGACTAAACATAATGAACCAAAATACTAGTCTATACATGGGCCCTACCAAAATACAAAAGACCGGTGAGGTGACTCTGGACAATAGTAGATCTGATCAGAGCTCACGATTGCACTCTTGGTGGTCTTCTTTGCCATTCTGGGGCGATGCGGCTGATCTCCAGTACCTATGCGATGAAAAACCAACGCGCTAAGCAGAACGCTTAGTTGTGCATAATTTATAATAACAATAATTTAATAATTTGAAACAATATATGCAACTCATAATTTCTGGGTCTTTTACATTTTTATTGCTCTTTGGAAATAATTAACATTATCGGGATCTTTTTGTAACACCCTAGGCAAATCCCACATCGGCAAAACACGGGAGAGATGCTGGGTTTATAAGTTGATAGTTTGTAACCCCTAATGACGCGTTTTAAAACCGTGAGGGCTTCGGCCCAGAGCGGACAATATCACTAGTGGGCCGGCCGTTACATTTGTGGTATCGAGCGCTCGCGTGCAACCTTGAGCGATGGTGGGGCAAACCTCGGCGAGGCGAGTCCCATAAGAGGTGGTGTAACACCTAGGCAAATCCACATCGGCAAACACGGGAGAGATCTTTGGGTTCATAAGTTGATGGTTTGTAACCCCTAGTGGCGTTTTAAAACCATGAGGCTTGGCCCGGGCGGACAATATCACTAGTGGGCGGGCGTTACATTTGTTCAAATGTAACGGCCGCCCTAGTGATATTGTCGCTCGGCCAAGCCCTCACGCTTTAAAACGCGTCACTAGGGTTTAACCACCAACTTATGAACCCGGCATCTCTCCGTGTTTCATCGGCAAAACACGGAGAGATCTTTGGGTTCATAAGTTGGCGATTTGTAACCCCTAATGGCGCGTTTTAAAGCGTGAGGCGGCCCGAGGCGGACAATATCACTAGTGGTCGGCCGTTACATTTGTTCAAATGTAATGGCCCGGCCACTAGTGATATTGTCGCTCGGGCCAAGCCCTCACGGTTTTAAAACGCACACTTAGGAGAGTTACACCACCAACTTTATGAACGAACCTCCCGTCCGTGTTTTGTCGATGTGGGATTTGCCTAGGGTGTTATACTTTTATGATTACTTATTGTATTTTAAGTCTTAATTAATTTTTTTATCAGTGCCCAAGAAAACCTATAACAAATTA
The DNA here is from genome assembly GCF_030052815.1 of Hevea brasiliensis. Lineage (NCBI taxonomy): Eukaryota > Viridiplantae > Streptophyta > Magnoliopsida > Malpighiales > Euphorbiaceae > Hevea > Hevea brasiliensis. The sequence continues at coordinate 17,476,278 of NC_079504.1, forward strand.
TAAAAGCTGGATGTACAGTTGTATACTGGTTAGACAGCCATATGTCTATCCAAAGATATCGTCACATGCACGAGGCCGGCTATCGGCACGAGACCATTGTCGGGCTTGTAATGCCAGAAATAAAGTAGGCACAATGGCCAGTAAGTAGGCATATAGCCTGTAGAACAATCATACCAGACATATATTATCAGTTCATGATTTTCTCGATAGACAGTACTGCTATCTGTAGTCCCTAATTGGTATACCAATTTATCCAAACTAAATAAATAAGTCTAGGTATACTATGGGCAATTAAACATTTTTAATTAATTTAGCACTGTTCACTATTACTATTTTCTAGTACTGTTCATTGGTACTATTAATTTCATATTAATAGGACATTAGTCCCAATTTACATATCCATATCATTTTTAATATTTAATTCTCCTTATGAGTATTTTAATTATCATATATAGCATTTTTCCCATGAACCTTTCTTTAGGTTCATGTTAATGTGTTATCTTTATTTAGGAATTTGACTAGGTTGGGATGTCTATTTAGTCACATTTCCTTCATAACAATTGCTCCTCTATGTTTAAACTTGAATTTCAGTTTTTGAATCACTGAGTTTGGGGTTATAGAACTCAAGTTATGATCAAAATACCAAAGGAATAGTATTTTGGGACATTTTCTGGGTTGGCAGTTTTAGTGACCCAACTTGTGCTACCAATTTGAATTGGTTAAAGGCAAAACTGGGTCAAGTGGTCTTCATGAAAAGTGTAGCCCTATGTCTAAAATTTCCATGGGTGAAATTTTAGGTCATTTGGACCAGTATAGAGAGAGTTATGACCAAATGAACACGTACTATTCATTTGGTCATTTTCTGGGTTGGCAGTTTCAGTGACCCAAATTTTGCTAACAATTTGAATTGGTTAAATACAAAACTGGGTTAAGTGGTCCTCATGAAAAGTGTAGCCCTATGTCTAAACTTTCCATGGGTGAAATTTTAGGTCATTTGGACTAGCATAGAGAGAGTTATGACCAAATGAACACGTACTGTTCATTTGGTCATTTTCTGGGTTGGGTTGCAGGGTAATCCGGATTTAGGCAGTATTTAGGTCAAGTTTTGGACAGAATTTGGGCATGATTTCTTCATAGAATATGGGCTATTTTGGGTCTAGTTTCACCTCCAATTGGCCTCATACCAATTGGGGTCACACAATTTCATTTATGGCCTAAAATGTATACTGCCCTCAACAAACACAACCTGCAGAAAATAGCACTTCCAATAATTCATTTCTCCTCCAACTTCTTTGCTTCAATTTGACATTCAAGGCACTTCTAAATATCATCAACACATCTCAACAATCCCAATTGTATGGTATAATACAAAAATACCAAAGTTAGGCCAAACCCTAACTCACAATTTCAACCTCATAAAATCTCAATGTAAATCAACTTATAATACTTATAAATGCATCAACCAACATTATTAAATCACTTTATATACATCATAGTCATCAAAAACCATCACTCACCATGGGTACCAAAAATTCACTCCCCTCATAACTCACCTATTTCTTTTAGTTTCTTACAAATTTCACTTCATTTTAACCTTAACTCAAGGATTAATAAAGGAAGAAAGGAAGATTAGGCACTAACCTCTTGGGTAACTTGTTAAACTTCAACTTTTCTTCTTCTTTTCACTATCAATGGCTTCCTTATGGAGTGGGCTAACTTTTTAATGAAGGGGTCTATGGGTTTTGGTGAGGAGAAAGCTTGGAAAATCAAGCTTTAGGGAAGACAAAAATGGAGGGAGAGAGCTCCCATGGTGGACGATTCAAAGAGAGGGAGAGAGAGAAGAGGGAAGAAGAAGATGGAGGCTTGGGGTTGGTGGGATTTTGTCTCTTATCTCATATATATATATATATATATATATATATATATATATATATATATATATATATATATATATATACTTTAAATTTTAAATTGTCATAAGCTCTTTATTTTCTTTTCTTTCCCTTTTCTTTTCTCTTCTTCTTTTTCCTAATTCAAATTCATAAACTTGAAATTTTAATTTATGTTAATTATTCCATTCTCTAAATTTTAAATTTGACATTTAGGTCAAAATTCACCTCTAGGGGGTGAAATGACCAAAATGCCCTTCATGGTGCATATCGGGTTATTTTTATTATTTTATACCGATTAATAAATTCTCTAAACTTTAATTTATTTTTCTTTAAATTTTTCCTATATTTTCTTAACATTTATTTCTTCAATTTATGCCTCCTCACTATAGTTTAGGTGTAGTTCCAGACATTTTGACTATCTGAACAGACATTAGTTGTCAGAACAGTAAAATGTACGGACTACCTACGGCGAGGGCGTTACATCCAATTAACCTGAATTTTTACCAGTAGAAAGCTGAGACATAGCCCTACAACTTTCATGAAGAAAATAAACCCAAATTTTGACTATAACATATCCAAAAGCTGATCTACAATCAGTGTACAAAAAACTGCATAATTGATTCTGCCCAGAAATTCTGAAAAAATTACAATCCGGCCAGTTATAGTTTTTAGGACTTAACTTGAGCTACAAAACTCCAAATGGAGTGCTTCAAAAAAAGAAATGTAACTAGACACAATAAGGAACAACTTTGATGAAGAATATTTGGCCAAATTCTCACTGTAGAATGGCCTAATGGAACAATGAACTCTAGCACCCAAAAACTGAAATTTTGAATTATTCTCCAATGATTAGAAGTATGGATTGGCAACTAATGCCAACACTTTTGGGAACCAAAATGTGGTAAATCTATGTGATTAAAACTCATGTAACTATTATATATGAGAAATTCAATATTTTGACTTAAATGACCAAATGAATAGTAACCTTACATGTTAAGTACAAATATTCAAGAAATGACTTTGTAATATGCCCTAGTAGGCCTAATGTGATTGGTTTGGATAGGTTGGCATGCCAATAGGGTTCTGATAGCAGTACTGCGTATGATATATGGCTTCATGCCATTCTGTGATATGATAGCCTATGGCTATACTGATTATGATGTTATACTTGGCTTTATGCCTTATTGCTTTTATGGCTTATTAGCCATTCTATTTGCACACCGGGAGACACATTGTGACCGATGTTGTGACGGCTCGAGGTACCTCGTACCCAGTGCTAGTTTACCTGTTTATCCAGTCTGGTCAATTTGTATAGGTTACTTGGGCATAGAAAAGTATAATTGTAATTGAATTGATTATTAAAGAAAATAAGGAAATTAAATATCAAGATAAAGAACAAGAATAATTACAATAAAATAAAGAAGCTCAAAATCATTAAGAAAACGATTAATAAAATGCTAGAAAGGAGTTAATGTCATAAAATGTAATTAGCCTTCGACTAAACAATAAGTTAGTAATTTTTCATTTCTTATAAACACAATAACTAGGAAATTTTTACTTTTATTTGCATACTATATTTTCTTGTATTATTGGCACCACTAAGCTTTATGCTTAGTGCGTTGCTTTTGCAATGCGTAGGTACTGAAAATTTGGATAGAGAGCCCAATAGACCACAGACTGGGTGAGGCCGTTCACAGTTCTGCATTGTGTCCGTGTCACCTCACAGGCTACAGTGCATTGGTAGGACACTAGGTCCCATTTTAGTATTTTATACTGTTTGTACTGTTTGTAATCAAACTTTTATTTTCTCATGTATAAATTGAAACTTATGTAATATAATTTGGTATGAATGTCAGTATTTGTAAATTTGTGTTTATAAATGAAATTTTAGTATTTATTGATGATTTGAACATGATTATCATGTGAAATGAATGAATGTCAAATAGAAGAAGTTGTGAGAATATTGAGATTATGTTGATACAAATGGAGTTTGAGAATGATTGGAAATGTATTGGAATTGTTTTTCACAGGTTCCGAAGAACTGTTTTATCCATTTTTAGTCGGTACTCCGTCGGATTTTCTATAAAATTTTCAGAACCCCAAATGAATTTATAATTTCAATGAATGACTTAAATGAGTTAAATTTTACAAATTCCACTTCATATCCATGAAGAAATAAATTAAGGAAGGATAAAAATAATTGGAATAAAATATGGTGTTCCGGTACACTGTGTGACATATCTTACTCGGCTGCACTGTAGACGGGTAAGGGTGTCACACTTTTTCTCTCGTTTTTCCCTTGGATGTAAACGTTACGATCGAACTATGTATATCCTGTGTTATTCTTTTTCTCTTTTCCATATTGTGTAATTATGCGATTGTGTATGTGTCTTAAATTTGCGTGTCTGCTATAATAGAAACCCACAATTGCAAGGTTCATAACTTTCTTTAAATCTTACTCTACTTCCACTCAAAACTCAAAATCCACAGTTTCTTTTTAATCCCCTGAGATTTGTGGGTGCTAATTAACATCCTTCCCAATTAGATTTTTCCCCCACAATTATACTAGGTGTCCACTGTTGATATGCCAAACTTGAAGATGCATATCAAATTTTTCGCACTTTAAATACAACAAGATAGACTACAAATCTCTTATTGCTTCATGGAAGTGATTTCTCATCATTTGATTTAACAGGAAAAAGATGCTATAGCTTTTAGAATTCAAGTCGTCGTCATCATCATCATCATCATCATCAAATCTATTTATGATGATAATATTGTTTTGGCAACACATTTGAGAGATTCTAGATAGAAATTGTGATGTTCATTTATTTATTTATATTAATTTGTAGGCATCTATTTTTTTTATCATTGAGTATATGTATATGTAAATGACAGCGAGAGGCATGAGAATGAAATTTCAAAAGATTTAAAGGCCTTATGGATACCAAAAAGAAAAATAGAAAGAATGACAATGCACTAAATTAGGGTTTCAAAGGATTAAAAAGGTATATTTTGTATTAAGGTGATTGAGTAGTACATGTATGCATGGTTGCAATGTGAGGTTGGATGCCACCTTTCATAGTTAAAAATGAGCATGAAATTTGTCAATTTAAAGAAATGAGGAATAAAATTTAATGATTTTATTGAATGAAATAGAAATACTATTGTGCACTGTAGAAGCATGTAAATTACAAAAAAAATAAATAAAGCAAATACATCAAACAACCATTCAACATAGGGCTACATCCACAGACATGTCATCTTTCACTATTGATAAATATAATCATCTATTACAAATTCAAGCTATACTATCCATCATTTCAATTACACCCAAGAGAACCCTTACATTAAATTACTTATAGTAAATATATTAATTAGTTCTCTCAATCTCCTCTAGACATAACCCAATATATTTATTATTATAACTATAACACCACAAAAGGTGTCTTCAACTACCTGGGCAAGAGCCCTCTCACCAATAGACAAGAATTCTTTCCTCTTGAATTCTATGTCCTTTCTCCACCTTAGACCAAAGCCACTTTCCCTTCATGGAACTGCAATGGGCAAGAGCTCTTCATCAATGAGCAGAGCTAAATCCTCAGCAATTGGCAAAGGCCTTCTCTACAATGGGTGATAATCTCACTACATACGCTGAAAACCACTCTTTTTAATGGGCGAATGATGCATGCATTTTATATCATCATTTAGGTGTAATTTTTACACATAATTTACCCTTGTTCATAGCTATTATTATAGATATTAGTATATATTTAGTCAATTTTACAATTTTCACACTTCTTAGTTTAATTTTTGGAATTTATTTGTTTTGTAGGTTAAATTTGGAGAAATTTGATGTATTTTGATCAGAGTAGCCATTTGGAGGAGATTAGAGTTGAATTGCAAAAAATTTTTTGAAGTTGAGTAAAAATGGCCGAGAGCGACACAACCTGCAGCACAACCGATTTAGCTTATGTCGCAGGTTGTGTCGATCGTCAGATATTCAGGCCGAGAGCTACACAACCCGCAACACAACCCACGACACAACTGACTCGGCTTATGTCAATTTTACTGGAAATAGTTGACGTGGCATTTCCGTTACTCTGGCTTTTTACCTCACTTTCTCTAGAACCTTCCCCCTTTTTACCCATTCTAGGGCAGTCCCCTCACCTATATAAAGTCTCATTTATCATTTTCTTTCCATAGAGAGCAAGGGAGGCATTTTTGGCAAGAATATAAAGAGAGAAGGAGGGAGCACGTTCTGCATTTTTCCAGCAGCAGCAAGGATCACGTTTCTGCACTTTTCTGCAGCAGATCCTTCTGCATTTTTCTGGGTTTTTCTACTCCTTAGCTTACATTTCCATTATTTCTTCATTTATACATTTGGGTTTGTCTTGAAACTATGAATAGTGAGTAGTTATTTGAGATTCTAGAGATGGGTTTGTAAATATTGTTTTGTGTTGTGGTTTTGAACTGATTTAGCCATTTAAATGAAGATTGTTACATTTTGATTTATTGCTTGTGAGCTTATTGCCTTGCTTGATGAATGGGCCCTCATTAAGTTAAGCTTTAATCCTTAATAGATGGACTGAAAAGTGAATATTAGGGATAGATAATCTTGCAATAAACTTTATTTTCTTGGTGTTAGAGATAAGCTAAGAAGATTAAGGGGAACTTTCCAAAAATCAATTAGAGCATTAATTGGGTTTTTGTTAGGTTTGAAATACCGTGAAAACAGGGTTTGATTTAATGAAAACCAACTTTGAGATGCTTGAAAAAGGTTTCAAAAATTTAAGAATTGATTTCCCTCAAAATTGCAATTCTCATGTGCTTGGCTAAATTAGGGATAAAACCACATGCAAACAATATTGAAAAATCCAATCTCTAGAATCACTTTAATTTTCATTGAATTTAGATTTAAATCCTCCAAATCTCATAAATAGCAATTTCAATTTGAATTTTGGTAATCTAGTTTAATTAATTTTTAGTTAATTGTTTGATTTAGTTTAAATTCCTCAAATACAAAATTTTAATTTCAAATTTCATTTTTAATATTTTTAAATTTTAATTAGCTTATCCTTTTATTTCCAATTTAAACACAATTCCCTGTGGGATCGATATCATTTTTTTAAAACTATACTACTGTGGCCCGTGCACTTGCGGACACACAGACACCAGCGAAGCCACCACTCTTCATGGCAAAGCTACTCTCTATGGGTAATGCCACTCTCCATGGGTAAAGCCCCTTTACATAGGCAAAGTCCCTCTCCATGGGCAAAGTCAAATAACCTTTCCATCATTCTCTTATTTATAATACTAATTTCCATAATTGTAATCTAATTAGAATCTCATTCAATTTAGGAATAACACTAAAATAGAAATTCTACTCTATATAGGAAATATACCTCTATCCTATTGAGAAATTTTTATTTCACTCAAATTAGGAAAATGTCTTCCAAATCAACTAGAATTTTGAGTCATAAATCTAACAAATACAAATACTAAGAGTGATTTTATAGTATATACTCATATAGATAGAGGATCAAGATCAACTAAGAACATTAAAAGGTCCATTCTGCCACTGTCTCTTTCTTCTACTTAAGTTTGGTGTGATGTGCTTCTTTTATACGTAAGCCCAGTTGCAAAATACCTACTTTAAATCTCATATTTAGAGGCCCATGGTGGACCAACTTCACCAATCACATAACATTCACTCTCCCTCTTTTTTTTTTTTTTAATATAAGCAAATAGATAATTTTATTAATGAGAAGGAGAAAACAAAAAGCACACTGCCAAGATATTAAACAGACTAAAAAACAAGCTATAACACCCTAGGCAAATCCCACATCGGCAAAACACGAGAGAGATGCTGGGTTTATAAGTTGGTGGTTCGTAACCCCTAGTGACGCGTTTTAAAACCATGAGGGCTTCGGCTCAGAGCGGACAATATCACTAGTGGGCCGGGCCATTACATTTGTGGTATCAGAGCTGCTCTGCGTGCAACCTTGAACGATGGTGGGGCAAACCTCAGCGATGACGCTAAGTCCCATAAGGGGGGTGGATTGTAACACCCTAGGCAAATCCCACATCGACAAAACACGGGAGAGATGCTGGGTTTATAAGTTGGTGGTTCATAACCCCTAGTGACGCGTTTTAAAACCGTGAGGGCTTTGGCCTAGAGCGGACAATATCACTAGTGGGCCGGGCCATTACATTTGTGGTATCAGAGCCACTCCGCGTGCAAACTTGAACGATGGTGGGGCAAACCTCAGAGAGGACGCTGAGTCCCATAATAGGGGGTGGATTGTAACACCCTAGGCAAATCCCACATCGGCAAAACACGGGAGAGATGCTGGGTTTATAAGTTGGTGGTTCGTAACCCCTAGTGACGCGTTTTAAAACCGTGAGGGCTTCAGCTCAGAGCGGACAATATCACTAGTGGACCGGGCCGTTACATTTGTGGTATCAGAGCTGCTCCGCGTGCAACCTTGAATGATGGTGGGGCAAACCTCAGCGAGGACGCTGAGTCCCATAAGGGGGTGGATTGTAACACCCTAGGCAAATCCCACATCGACAAAACACGGGAGAGATGCTGGGTTTATAAGTTGGTGGTTCGTAACCCCTAGTGACGCGTTTTAAAACTGTGAGGGCTTTGGCCTAAAGCGGACAATATCACTAGTGGGCCGTGCCATTACAAAAGCACCAGCTAACCCACTTAGACAAAACATCTAACACAAAATAGGCTACAAATACAAGAGAGGACATTGAACAAAAGAGACAAGCAAAATGACAAAATAGAAAGGATCCAAACCTAAAGCCAACTAAATAGCAAATGACCAATCAAACAACCAAAAGAAAAAAAAAAAGAAAAAGAAAAAGAAAGAAAGCAATTGTTGAGCATCCCACATACAAAACACAACTAGTATGGCTTTATAGTCTAAAGACATAGTGTCCGAACAACCAAAATTGCAAAGGCAACACAAGACACAATTGTAGAAGATAACTTGAAATTTTTAAAAGCTCCAAATTCATCTTGAATTTGTTTGGAAAGAACTTTGACCACTTCATCATCCATAGCAAAGAAAGACAACCCTAAGTCTCTGACAATGGCCAATGTCCTATGAGCTTCTTCCTCAAAGTTGAAGCAAAGAAGGTCATTTGAGAATGTCAAACTAGAGGAGCTAGCCTGTTGATTAGTTTTAGACCTTTGATGTAATATCCCAAATTTTTAAATAATTATTTTATGTGTAGTTATATAATTTTTTTGACTAGTTTAGTGGGCCTTAGAGAGGCAATATGATATTGTTGTGATCCTGAGGCCATTCGATTTAGAAGCATCGTTTGAATTGCCTTACAGATTAGATAGGTCCTAGGAACAGGGGAAAAGCTATCGGATTTCCGGCATAAATTAAGATTTCTTTTAACTCTTTAAAGTCTTATTTTGAGTTAGTACTGATAAATTTATAATGTAATTGTTTAGGTTATCAGGGTCAGCCATCCTCCTCCACTCAGCCCCTCCTCCACTCAGCCGCCACAGTAATTCCTGGTGTATTGTGAGTAGATATTGACTTTATTTATAATTTCAATATTATTATACATACAAGGCATGCTCATACATTCACTTATAATTATATGTATATAGCTATTATAGACATGCTTTGTGTTGCATTGTTATTTGATGAAATTGATGTAGGTGTTGCCTTAGGGTAATTTGAAGCTGTGTGCGTGTGGCGGTGTGCGTGAGGTGTGGTACTAGATATGGGTAAGACGGGCAAATCGGATTGAGCTAGTCTCGCTTGGGGTCCAGTCCTTTTTGTGATATGTTGGGGTGAGTATGGATTTGAGTTGATCTCACTGATCTCCGCATTTGGATTATTAAAAGAAAGTCTGGCTCGAGTTGATCACGCTGGCAGAGGTTAGAATTAAAAGAGCTATGTAGGGATTAACTCCCATATATATATTTGATTAATGTGACACATAGGTGTGTGAGTGCTCCAAATTATTCTTTGTGCGAATATTGTTTGAACTTAGTTGAATGTGTTGATATATGCTGCATTTCATCCTTAGGGATGCATTAACCCTAAATAGTTATAGAAATTGTATTTAAAATCAATATCTTACTCTATGAGTCAAACGCTCACTCCTGTTCACCCTATTTTTTTCAGGTTATAAAAGGTTCTTTTTTTTTGTGATTAACCTGCTTCCTTCCTCGTAGGTCTACTAGCAGTAAATATCAGTATTTCATAATATTGATTAAAAATCTAAACTCCGCATGTGCTAGGAATATTGTATTTGGCGTGGGACTGTAAAAGATTATTTGTTTTGAAATTGTAAACCTATTTTTATACATGTGTGGTTGAATGGGATGAATATATACCATGGATGAGGGAGCTGAGCTCCCATTTGTTATATAATTATTATGTTCAGGATTGTGAGGGTGAGCAGAGCTCCCCAAATTTATATATTTTGTAATCACAGGTCGAGTGAGCTAAAACTTTTCATTGGATAGTCCGGTTTATGGCCAAATTTTATCCGGTTGATTTCTTGAAAATAGGCTCTAGATATAAGCTTTATGGTTGAGCTAAAATCAATTGGGCTAAAATCAATTGGGCTTACTGCAGTCTTTGGGGGCCTTATGCTGATCCAAGTCCCAGTGTCAGTCCAGTCCATAATTTGGGTCTTACATTTGGTTAAAAGAATTCATCCAGCTTATGTTGCTGTCTGCCGGTTCATCCATGAGGGTAGTTGATACCAAAGCATTTAGGGAATCTTATTGCTTTCTTTTAGAAACTTTCTTCATTTTCCTTACACGAGAAAGTTTAGGTGCGAAGTCAAACAATTAAAATAGATGCTTGCTTTTCTTCCTTTGTTGTTTGAGAAGTCTATTGACTTTAATATGCCCTTAAAGATGAGAATGGAATGAACTTGCTAATAGCTCATTATGTTCAATTAATAGAATATAGCAGACAACAAGAAGGGGATTGGGAGAGGAACCATTAATGGGAGAAACAGCATCACAAAGGGAAGGGTTATCATAAATATACTTATTCTGCAAAGACTCTAAATTAATGGGAGAAGAGAGAGTAACTTCCATCGGCCTTGAATTAATAGCCTCCACTAAAAGGTCTTTAGAAAACTCATCTATATGTGAGGGACAGGCAGTGTTGGCTAAGAGCGTAATCAAGGCCCTCTTAAATCCTAAGCCATCATTCATATCCTCGACCAACGAGTCAACTTGAAAACCTTCTATATGCAATGGTTGGGCATTAAATGGGGACTCCTATGAAGGGGATGCATGAACATAGGAGTCGCCCCCTTGTCTCACATGCTAGACCATATCTTCAACACCGACAAATACTGAAGAGTTACGAGCGATGGGGGAGTACAAAGTACCCAAAGCGGCATCATTCTCCATGTGAAGGTCGACAAGCTTAGAGCTAAGGTTAGGCACTTGATATGAAGAAGCAAGACCATTGCAATTAACTGGCATAACATCTCCCAAAAACCCATCCAGCTCGCCATCTTCTTGCACAGAGCTACTACCATTGCCAATGGTTGTGCTTGACCATGGAACATACGAGTTGGAAAAGTCCATGTATGATTCTTCACCGCTACCATTTGGAACACAAATGAATTTATAAGTAGCACTTGAAAACTCTCTTAGCAGAAGTATTTTTGCGAAATCAAAACATGTTTTAGCTCTAGTAATATTATTTATAGCTATAAAAGAGCCATATTTGTTTCCTAACCACCTAAAGAACTCGATGTCCCAAACATTAAAGGGAACTCCATATAAATGCACCCAAACAAGTCTAAAAAAAAAAGGAAGAAAAAAAAAGGAAGAAACAGCCTACTAAGGTTTCACTTCACTAAACCAGCAACTCAAACAATCCAAATTCACCTTAATAAAATCATTCATTTGTTCTTTAGACTCAAAAGTGATAAGGACTCTATTCCTACCCATGGGTGATTCCTTAATGAAAAAGAAACTAGCACAAGAAATTCATGTTTGTAAGCTGGGAAGCCCCTAGATATCATGGATCGCTGCTACAGCAAACTTTAAAAGCCAATCTGTACTATTCTTATATTAGCAACCTTAAAACGACCCACATAGGTACAATGCTCTGAAGAAGGAAGAGGTCGATGTGTGTAAATATCAAAACCATTGCCACACATGGTATTAGAGACATTGAGAACCTTGGGAGCTTCCTTACGTAGCTTATCATTAGAATGCTTGCTCTTGGAATAATTACGCTTAGCCTTAGTTGAGTGTTGCCAACAATGAGAAGCCTCCTTTTGACCCCTCTATTCAGGAAAAGTTCCCATATCACGAGAAATTTTGGAAATAATGGTATACAATTTGTATGAGCCTATCCACGTAGAATTGAGGTTTGAGAGGAAAAAATGTAGTTGATCCCTAGATTCAACATGGAGAAAACAAAACCTCCTTCCTCTTCTACTGAGCTTTTTAGGAATATAGATATTGACTATGTTGCTAAGATGAGAGAAGTAATTCCACAGAGACCTTTCATTCCAATCAGGCGGAAATTTTTCAAGGTAAATGGAGAACTGGCTTGTATTTGACTTTTTGGATAGATGATGAACGTGAGATTGAGAGGGATGTGATTGCAAAAGGACTCGAGAGGAACTAGCACCATTTTGTAGGAAAAGACTTACAGTGGAGCAAGGCAAACCATGGCGAAGATATCTGTTTCGTTTGAAACCAAGGCAAATAATTTTTTATCATGAAAATGCATATAGGAATGTGATTAACGTGCGTGGAGCAGGACTTCTCAAATGACCCCTCCATTGCTTTTGCCTAGAATTCACACAAGCGTAGGCATTTGCATAGGGAGAGAAACCGTAAAAAATTGGCCCCAAGGTTAGTTCAGGTAATAAGAGAAATTCATTCCGACTGAAAAGTCTCAAGTTCGAGTCTGTCATTGGTCTCCATTCCCTCTCCCTCTTATGACCTCCGTATGCATTGATCCACTACTGTTCATACTTCATATGTTATTAACACACAACATTATTATTATTATTATTATTATTATTTATACTTTTTATATATAATCACTTCATAGCTCATGCAAGATTGATAACCACTTCTTCTCAAAGACAACATTTTAAGGTTCCTCTTCACCCCTTCTCCCTCAAGCCTTCGTATCCCTCACCCTCAACTAGAGCATACACTTACAGCTCCCCTTTCACCTCATAGACCCACTTGCGACGCCCATCACCCCTGCAAACCCCGAAAATGATGCACCACGATCACCATTTTTGAGTCTATACATGAGTTCGCCTAGCTCAACTCCATCTTCTATCTTTTAGAACTCATAGACAACTCAAACCCACGGCTCTATACCCTGATCCACCTTCTCACTCAATCTGACGATTCCCTCAACTATAGGCCATGACCTCATGCCCATTGCAGACCTGTGTCCCTTCCCCTTTGGTTTGGAAGATATCTAACCTCGCAAGCCCTCACATGCCCCTCATCTCTTCTCAAACCTCATGCCACTCCCTCACCCTGCAAACCCTCCTCCAGGATCAATGCCTGAATACCCACCTCGTGTTTATGAATTTGCTCATAGAATTAACAAGGGTAACTTAACTTTCAAGTAATTCATTTTCCAACACTGAATCAAAGCATTGACAATTTTTGGGAGGTGTAGAATTTGTTTCTTTATCTGGAATGAGAGTACACTATGCTATTGCCAATCAATCATAGATGGAAGGTGAGACCCTCCAATGAAGTAGGTTATGTCGAGCTAACTCATTGGAGGGCTCTTCGTCTTACATATGTGATAATTTTAGTGGCAATGACATAGTTTACTCATTATCTGATTCTCCGGATAAAGAAACAAATTCTTCCTCCCAACAACCATCAGAGTTGGTGTTGGTAAACGATTTACTTGTAAGTCAAATTATCTATGCTGGAGGTGATGTAGTAGTGTAAGTGATTAGTAAAATTTCATTTCATTTGTTTCTTTAAGACCAAAATATGAGATCGGTGATTTAAGGGGCTGACCTTGAACCACCCCTTTTAAAATCTTGCATTCTAAATCCTAAAATAAATTAAAAAAAAAAAAAACAAAAAAAAAAAAAAAAAAAAAAAAGAACTTAAGAGCTGCCCTTGAATCACTTCTCACAATCCTTTTATATTAAATTTTTAACTTGAAAATGTGATGTTAGGGTGGTTTATGGTTCCCTAAGATTTAAAGGCTCATTTGTCAACCTAATACAGTAAAGATTAGCTATGTATGGGTATGGCTGCCAATCTTTCATTTCTTCGCACTTTCAATTCCCTATATGATTAGTTTCGCTGAAATCAATCGCTATTCTTTGGTTGCTGTATTACTAGTTCGATTTTGTATGATTTAGTCTGATCATTTTTTTTAAAGAGATCTGTATATGAAATGTATTTTTCTTTCAATTCTCTCAGCTCTCAAAGAGATTTGTGGAGCTATCAACCTGATGGATCATTGCTAGCTTTTTATAAGCTTATAAATTAGTTTTAGCTGGAATTTCTCCAACTTATGTTAATTTTTGTGTTTCTTTCTTCTGTCACTCAAAATTATATGAAATTGGAAGATAATTTTGTGGATCATGTATTTAATAGGTGGTCGAATTATATACCTTATTTTTTGTGTACAAGATAAATTAGATTTAAACAAGAAAAATTCATTTATTATATATTAAAAAGTAAATTATACTGTTTATTTGTTCCACAGAAAATTTAGCTAATGACTCATCCTTGTAAATATTATTATAATAATTAGACTAAATTACCCTTTTATTCCTAGTTCGATTATTGGTGGCTTTCAAACGTAAATTATAATTCAAGTGCTAATTCCAAAGTCTGTACGTATCTTAAAATATTAGAGGGATATGTTATGAGGTTTGTAATTAAATTTACATCTGCTGTTCAAATCATTCAAACTCTATTGCTTGACATAAATGTCACCATCAAATACACATGCAATAATAAACAATGAGGAGTTTGGACAAGGAGATATAATAAAAAAAAAATAGATTAAAAAAAACGAAATTATTAAAAACTCATAACCTTTCACAGTTAAATTTAAACACATTTGCTTTGTGTAGAGTAAGAAAAATGGGATGGTTGTGTTGCAGGAGGAGATAATTGAATGAGAGGAACTAGTCAGGGATAATGCATCAAAAGTTTCTAAATTTTGGTAATTATTTTATTTTAATTATTTAATTAGTCATATTATTCGTATATTGAGTGCATTATTTTTTATTTTATTTTTATAATTAGTCATATTATTCATGTCTTGTGTGAATTATTTTTTATTTTAGTTTTAAAATATATTTTAATATTTATTTTTTATATTTTATATTTTTAAAATAATATTAAAATTTTGTTAATATTAAAATTTTTAATTAATTATGTTAAATATAAATTAAATTTTATTAAAATTTTAAACACGGTTCATCATTGAATAATAAGGGACATAATAAAAATGAGCATTTCAATAGAAACTTTTATTACTTTATCTTTTGGGCAAATGTGTTTTTTTAATCTAATACCAATACTTTCTAAAATAAAATTATTAAGTCAAACATTATGTAATACTAATAATTAAATTTAATACAATATTTTTTAATAATTAGATAAATGAATCATCTAATACTTTTTTCAATAAATACTTTTTATATTTTAAATTTTAAATATTTCTTATAACTAATTATTAAAAAAAATAAGAAGTTAGTTAAAATGAAAATTTAAATATTTTAGATTATTTAAATTCTAACTATTTTATATTTTTTAAACAAAATCAATTTAAATAGGCAGCATTTTTTTCCAAGTGGCATATATTTCACTAGATGTTAATGATAACTATACCAAGAAAATGACAAAATGACAAAATTTTAAGCTACTTTCTTAAATATGTGGCATAATTTTGTGAGCTTATTTTTATGATTTAGCTTTAATATATATATATAGTTGTTAAAATAAAATTTCTCAATTTAAATTTTATTTTAAAAAAAAGTCTCCTAATCTACAATAGCAAGTTTCTAAATAAAAAAGAAAAATTACTATTTAAGCCCTCTTTTCTAAAAAGACAATCACCATTTTACCCCTTTCTTTTTTTTTCTCCCTTTATACCAAATTCTTAATTTAATCAAATTAAATGATTTTTTATCAATAAAATTATTTTATTTTTAATAAAATTATTATTTGTTAAATTTATTAATAAAATTATTTGTTACTTTATATTTTTGTATTTGTTGTTAATTTTTTTATTATTAATTTATATTTTGTTAAACTTTAATTGAGTTCAACAATAAATAATTCTATTTGTCCCTTCAATTTTAGAGCAATATTTCTAAATTTTATTTACATTAAATAATTTAAATCAAGTGCCAATTAATTTACTTCCCTCTTTAATTTTAAAAAATAATTTCCTAAAATATAATCAGAATTGAATAATTTAATTCAATTATATTTAAAAATGAAATTAGTAATAAAAATTAAAATCAAACAGAAAAATGTAAATTAATAAATAATTTTATTAATAAATTAAGTAAATAATAATTTCATCAAAAATAAAATAATTCTATTGATAAATAAGTATTAATTAATTTAACCATAAAGAAATTAAGAATGTGAAAGAAAAAAAATAGAGAAAGGAAATGGGATAACTTGGTAATTTTATTTTTGAAAAAAATTGATAAAATAATATATATCTTTTTAGCTGAAAACTTGAATTTTTTAAATAAAAATAAAATTTAAAAATTTTATTTTAATAAATTAAAATTAAGTGATTGAAATAAAATAATTATTTAAATTAAGGGACAGTTGGTGTAATTATTCCGAATTAATCATGATTATCATGTTCATGAGATTGCGGCATTAGCAATTAGGCCACGGAAATAGTTCTTCCCTATTTATCAAAAATATTAATGAGCTCTTTGCTTTTTCATAAAATTCTGCATATTGCATTGAAATATCACCATTTTATTAGCAATTTTACATGGCTTGTTAGAATATCATGCACAATTGCTAATGAAAAAGTCAAATTTCTTGACTCTCTGTTTTTCTGCTGTCTCCTCTTCCTCTGCCCAAAGCTATAAAATGAACTATCCTGGTTGAGTTTTAATGATTTCTTATTTCTTGCATATATTTATTCCTTTCTTTCTCCTTGTCCAAACTCTCTTTTTGGATTATTGGATATGAGATTTATGGAGCTAGCATAGCAATGGAAAGATTGAGAGGCTAAAGACAAATAGATTTGCAAATTTTAGGGCATATCTCTTTAATAACTGAAGATACAGGTTACCTAATTAGCAATTGAATTATAGTTTA
The DNA here is from genome assembly GCF_030052815.1 of Hevea brasiliensis. Lineage (NCBI taxonomy): Eukaryota > Viridiplantae > Streptophyta > Magnoliopsida > Malpighiales > Euphorbiaceae > Hevea > Hevea brasiliensis. The sequence goes on from NC_079504.1 coordinate 17,493,504, forward strand.
ATTTTGATAGTCCATTATAGTGTCCATAATGAAACTAGGAATAAAAAGAGAATTTAATATAATTTATTATTATTATTATAATATTTACAAAGTTGTGGAATTAGCTAAATTAGCTATGAGAAATCATTCATCCTAATTAATTTTGGATAACTACAAATCTAGAGGGTATGGGTAATAATTTATTTTTATAAAACACAAAGTAGATAATAAATATTCGAAAAAAGTATTTAAATCAAACTAAACTTAAAGATCCTGCTTAGTATAAATAAATTTCATAATATATTGTGAAATTCTTCTTTAAATTCATTTTTATGGTATAAATCAAAATTTATTTGTAAATTTAAATTTAAAATTCCATATCAGTTATTGTAACTAATCTAAATTCTATCAGTTTTTATAGAATTTGTAAATATATTTCAATCTTTAAAACGTTAAAAATCTAATTGGATAAAAAATTGATGCGATACCACTTAAAAATTAAAATATCTGAATGTACAATTTAAGCTTCCACATCAAGTATGTTACATCACTCTCCAATCAATTGGGATGTTACATTCCAGTTTAATTCGAGGTTTACTTATGTATTGCAATTGAATCGAAATTTTGGTACAATTTTTATTTAATTATTTGATTTTTTTTGTTCCAATTCAATATGGTTCCTATTTGATTCTCAAAATAATTTTATGTAATTTTTTCATTAAATTCATACTTAAATTATCATTTAAATTTTAAATTGATTATTAATATACAATATATTATATAATATATCTTTTAGCTATTTTTAAATTATATAATCTTTAACTATAATGTTTATATATAATTTAGAATTAATCATATTATGTAATATTTGGAATATTCATGTACATGTTTATAACATAATATACCCTTTAGATATTTCTTAATTATGTAATCTTGAATTATAAGATATATATATATATATATATATATATTAATTAATTAATTAATTTTAGTTTGATTTTTAATAAAGAATTAGAATCAAATTAAAATCTTGAATAAAAAAAATTTTGATTCAATTCAATTCTTATCAATTTAATATGATTTTTTTATTTTGTTTGGGACTGAAGAAGCGTGGACTGTCCTAAATTCCATTATCCTGTTCTCAGATCCTTCTGGCTTGAGCATACAGATTCGCAACACAACCACTGTTCTCTCTTATTTTGCAGAACATGCCTGCAAGAAAAAATCCAACAGCATGAAAAAATCTCTTATTTCTATTTTAAACACCGATTTTTCATCGGACGAGAACTTCACCAAGTATAGCATTTTGCACATTACTGGAATGAACAATGAAAGCCAAATGAATAAGGGTTCATAAAATTTTCATTTGTAATAAAGTATTGGAAAAAATCTTGGATTACTAAACAATGAAAGCCTAAGGAATAGCGGGTTAAAAAATCTTGAATTGAAAAACCGCCTGGTGGGTACCTAAATTTGTGGCAGATGACAAAGGAATTAGTTGCTGGTTTATACTTTCTGGATTTTATGAATTTTTTTTTTATTATACCAAATTGGTGGCTAATGATTGATTGATGTCCCAAAGTATGTCCAAGAGAGAGCTGAATTGGACTAAAATAATTTTTCGGTTCTTGCTCAAAACCTTTGAAAAATTACAGTTTAGTTCAACCTAATTTTCTACTGTGAAATGTGTGTAATGCTGCTCAAATAATTAGTTGATGCTGTTGCACTAATTTCATATAACCATTTTAGAGTAGTTTTGCATCCATTTTGCCCTTATATTTTAGTATATTTTATATTTTCAGCTTTATTTTAGCTTATTTGTTAACTTTAGTTACTTTATATTTGATTTTTATAATTTTCTTGTTTTTAATAGGTTTTTGGAGCAAATTGAGGGTCAATGAATGCATTAAGAAGTGATTTGAAGAAATTTAAAGTTCCTTAAGTATGGAAGAAAGCTGAAGAAATCAAGCATTGAAAGATCAAATTAGCTAAAATTTGTTTGAGACTTTGCTTATGATGCTGCTTAAAGTATGTCATATTGCTTAACCTTAAGCTTTGGCAAGCCGCAAGTCAAGCATAGCTTAAATCTTGTATATTCTAGCTTTCATCTCAAAACCTGCCGAGAATTACTTAAGATCCTGCTTAGGGTAAGCAGGAGTGCTTAAGGTGCAACACAAGTCAAGCTGGAAGTCAAGCATGAGTAGAAAAACTCATTTTATTCCAAATCTATCGAGATTTGCTAAAGGTCTGCTTAACCATAAGCAGACAGTGCAACCATAGGCCGAAAGTTACTGAAGAAGCTGCTTAGGATAAGCAGTACCCTAAGCAGACTGTCCAGAACGTGGATAACTCTACTGACATGGATATTTTTACACCTCATTTCCTATCGACTCCTTGGCTCTTATCTATTTTTAGGGCAACTTTTTAGACCATATAAAAGCATCATTTTCTAGTTTTTGCCAGAAGAAGTAACAAGAGGAAAGAGTAAGAAACAAAAAGGAAAGAAAAATTACAAAAGGAAAAGGAAAGAGGACGCCATAAATTCTGCAGAAGAAGAGCTGCTGCAGCCATTTGTGAAAGCTCCAAGACTCAGAGTTTTTGGTCCCTCTACCTGGGTTTTTATATTTTTAGTCCCCTTATCATGTTTTTGTTTACTTTTCCATAAATTTCTCTTGTAAATACCAACATGAGTGAGTAAACTCTCTGGATTTTAGAGTTGGGAAATATGTTTTGGATTAATTTGTGGATTTGGACTGGTTATTTCCATATTTATATAAATATGAGTTTTGATTCTTTCTTTGTGTGCTTGATTTACTTGCCTAATATTGGTATCCATTGGGTATTATGTTAATCTTTGATTGAATGAGCGAAAGATGAAGATCATTGATAGATAATCAAGGATTGGAACTTAAAATCACCTAGATTTAGAAATAAACTAGGGTTTTAAGAGGAATTAAAGATTGGTTACAAAACTTAATAGGTTTTAAAGTAATCAAATATCATATAAAAGTAGGTTTGGTTATTTTAGAAAACACTTTGGTTTACTTGAAAAAGATATCAAAAGAACTTAGAATCAATCACCTTCAAACGCTATTTTCCTTTAAAATTAGAATACCCAAGACAAATCCCAATTAATTTATGCATAAATCCCCAACTCTGGAATCATTTTTATCATAATTAGACTTTTATTCAAATTACCCATTGTTAATTTAGTTAAATTGCATCTAGATTTAGAATTTATTTGCTTGCTCTTTACCCATTTCAATTAGATTCATCAATTTACTTTGCTCATTTACATTTACCATTTATTCATCAATCATTAGCCCAAATAATCGCTTCATTCATAGTTTGGTACTAAAACAACAAATTCTTATGAAAATGATACTTGACTTATCACTCTATTACTTGGTACGACCCGTATACTTGTGGACACATGCATCAAGTTTTTGGCACCGTTGCCGGGGATTTGATTTTTGTTTGATATTGAATTATTATTTGTTTGGTTAATTTGGGCATTTTACTTTATTTTTAATTTCTTTTACTATTTTACTTTGAGAATTCGTTTATTTTGTTTTTCAGGTACTTTTATTTTATGAGAAGGACAAAAAGTGAAGAAATCAATTTATTCTTTGATCTAGAAATAGAAAAGATAGCAAGAGCTTTAAGAGCAAAAGCTAAGAGGAGAAAAGCTTAATTTAAAGCTCAACAACAACAAGAAAGAGCACAAGAGCAAGAGCAAGAGCAAGAGTAATTACAAGAAGAATTAGCCAACAACAATAACAATCGTTCTGTGAAGGATCATGCCTATCCTAACATTGGGGATTTCATGCTAAGTATCACAAGACCAAGAGTAGAAGCTAATAATTTTGAATTGAAGCCTGCACTGTGTCAGATGTACAACAATCATAATTTGGGGGAAGTCCTAGTGAAAGTCCACATGTGCATCTAGCACACTTTCTTGAGATCAGTGATATGTTGAAGATAAATGGAGTTTCTGATGATGCAATTAGACTCTGATTATTCCCTTTTTCTTTGAAGGACCGAGCTAGAGAGTGGTTACATTCTTTGCCACCGGGTTCTATCACAACATGGGATGAACTTTCTCAAGCATTTTTTGCTCAATATTTTCCACCAAGCAAGACAGCTAAGCTAAGAAATGAGTTGACTTCTTTCAAACCTAGAGATGATGAGAGCTTGAATGAAACATGGGAGAGGTACAAGGATTTGCAAAGGAGATGTCCACACCATGGGATTCTTAAGTGGATGCTTGTTCAACACTTTTACAATGGAGTTTCACCGGCTATCAGAAGTACAATTGATGCATCTTCTGGAGGTGATCTTATGGAGAAATTTGAAGATGAAGCTTTTTTTGCTTTAGATAAAATTGCTTACAACAACTACCAATGGATTTTTGAGAGAAATGAGATCAAGAAACTAGCTGGTATGTTTGAGCTTGATGCCATGAATATGATTAATGCTAAGTTTGATGCTTTAACAAGGAAGATGGACATGCTAAGCATGAAAGTAGATTCTTCAGTTGGAGGTTCAAGTAATTCAGTAGAAGTTGGAGCTACAAATGTCAATTGTGCGGCTAATTTTTCTGCACTTAATCAAGATTTTTCAAGTGAGCAAGTGGATTATGTGGGGAACTACAATCAAAGACCAGGCGGTAACCCATTTTCTGCAACTTATAATCCAACATGGAGAAACCACCCAAATTTCTCTTGGGGAGGTAGACAAGGACAATACCAGAATTTTCAACAGAATAGAGGCCCTCCTCCTGGAATTTCTAAACCTCAAAATGCACCTGCTCCACCACAACCACAACATCCTCCACCACAACAAGCACAACCAGACAAGACAGCTAAATTGGAAGCTATGATTGAGACTATACTTGTGAGCAATCAAAGTCAACAAGAAATGATGTCTCAATTAGCATCTGAAGTGGATCAAATGGCAACACACAACAAGATGTTGAAGAATCAAATAGCTCAACAAGCTATCTCTTCAAATAGTAAAGCATTTGAGAAGCTTCCTAGCCAACCAAAAAATTCAAGGGAGCATTGCAAGGCTATTACATTGAGAAGTGGAAAAATATTAGAGAGTGGAGATAAAAAGATTGAAGAGAAAGTTAAAGAAGAGAAAAAATAGAGAAGGAAATGAAAAAATTGAAGTTGAGGTTAGAGAAAAAGCTAAGAAAGAGAGTTCAATGGAAGAAAAAGGAAGTAAAAAGAGAGAGAGTGAAGAGGAAGAACCTAAATATGTAGCACCTAAAGCTTACATGTCACCTTTACCATTCCCATAAAGGTTCCAAAAAGCAAAGTTGGATAAACAATTTGGGAAGTTTTTAGAGGCATTGAAGTCTTTGCATGTGACTACTCCTTTCACTGATGCCTTAGTATAAATGCCTTCATATGCTAAATTTTTGAAGGAGATTTTGTCTAACAAGAATAAGTTGGAAGAATTTGAGACCGTAGCTCTCACAGAAGAAAGCAGTGCTATTTTGCAAAATAAGCTTCCACCCAAACTGAAAGATCCTGGTAGTTTTTCCATACCATGTCACATTGGGGATATCAGTATAGATAAGGCTTTATGTGATCTTAGAGCCAGTGTTAGTCTAATGCCATTGTCTATCTATGAGAAAATGAAGATTGGAGAAATGAAGCCTACCTCCATTTCACTACAGTTAGCAGATAGGTCTATTAAATTTCCAATAGGGATGATTGAGAATGTTCCTCTGAAAGTTGGAAAATTTTTCATACCGGTGGACTTTGTAGTATTGGAAATGGAAGAGGATGTACACATTCCTATTATTCTTGGTAGAGCTTTCCTTGCTACTGTTGGAGCTGTGATTGATGTAAAGAATAGAAGGCTTACATTAGAAGTTGGGAAAGAAAAAGTTGCATTTAATCTGTTTCAAGCAATGAAAAGAAAGATGATTCAAATTCATGCTTGAGAATTGATGTGGTAGATAAAGTGGTTAGAGAAGTGTTCAAAAAGCAACATCCCGAAGATCCCTTAGAAGCTTGTTTGGTTCACAACATAAAACAAGGGGATGAGATTGAAGAAGCTGCAAAATATGCTCAAATTTTGGAAGGAAATCCACCTTTGCCTATGGCTCGTGTTGAGAAGATTGGAGATTTGAAGCAATATACAACTTCACCACTAATGCTTGAAAAAAGTGAAGCACCAAAGGTAGAGTTAAAACCTCTTCCAACAAATCTCAGGTATGCTTTTCTTAGTCAAAATTCTACATATCCTGTAATTGTTAGTGCTAAACTAAATGATTGTGAAATTGAAAAATTATTAAGAGTTTTTTAAAAGCATAGAAGGATAATTGGTTACCATTGATAATATTAAAGGAATACATCCTTTTATTTGTATGCATAGAATTTTGTTGGAAAATGATCACAAAGCCTCTAGAGAGGCACAAAGAAGACTAAATCCAAATATGAAAGAGGTTGTGAAAAAAGAGATCTTGAAATTGCTTGATGCAGTATCATTTACCCTGTTTCTGATAGCAATTGGGTAAGTCAAGTTCATGTTGTACCCAAAAAGGGGGGCATCACAGTAGTAAAAAATGAAAATGATGAACTTATACCTACTAGGACTGTAACTGGATGCAGAATGTGTATAGATTATAGGAAGCTAAACAATGCAACTAGAAAGGACCATTTTCCATTACCATTTATAGATCAGATGCTTGAGAGATTAGCTCATCATTCTTATTTTTGCTATTTGGATAGCTATTTAGGGTTCTTTCAGATCCCTATTCACCTAGATGATCAGGATAAAACCACCTTCACATGTCCCTATGGTGCCTTTGCATATCGAAGGATGCCATTTGGATTATGTAATGCCCCAGCTATATTTCAGAGATGTACGATGTCCATATTTTTTTATTTTATTGAGGATATTATGGAAGTGTTCATGGATGATTTTTCTGTGTATGGTAAATCTTTTGATGAATGCTTATCTAACTTATCTAAAGTTTTGCAGAGATGTGAAGAATTTAATTTAGTTTTGAATTGGGAAAAGTGCCATTTTATGGTACAAGAAGGAATTATATTGGGACATCTTGTGTCAAACAGAGGTATTGAGGTGGACAAAGTAAAGGTAGAGATTATTGAGAAAATGCCAACCCCGACATCTGTCAAAGGAGTGAGGAGTTTCTTGGGGCATGCTAGATTTTACAGGAGATTCATCAAGGATTTTTCTAAGATTTCTAAACCTCTTATCAGTTTATTGAGTAAAGATGTGGAATTTTGCTTTGATACTAATTGTATGAATGCTTTTTACAGGATAAAGGAAGCTTTGATATCTGCTCCTATTATGCAACCACCTGATTGGTCATTAACTTTTGAGTTGATGCGTGATGCTAGTGACTATGCCATTGGGGCTGTTTTGAGACAAAGGAAAGTTAAAAAGGTGTATGCAATTTACTACGCAAGTAGGACCTTAGATGATGCTCAAATAAATTACTCTACCATAGACAAAGAGTTTTTTGCAGTAGTATTTTCAGTAGATAAATTCAGGTTCTATCTTGTGGGATCTAAGGTAATAGTATACACAGATCATGCAGCTATCAAGTATCTCCCTCAAAAAAAAGAGGCTAAACGTAGGTTGATAAGGTGGGTACTACTCCTTCAAGAGTTTGAATTGGAAATTAAGGATAAGAAAGGAGTAGAAAATGTAGTAGCAGATCATTTGTTTAGATTGAGACAAGAACAAAGAGATAATTTGGGGAAAGAGCTTCCAATAGATTATTATTTTCCTAATGAGTAGCTGTTGGCAATCATGAGTGCGAAAATCCCTTGGTATGCAGATTTTGTGAACTATTTGATGTGTGGAATCCTTCCACCTGATCTGACATGGCAGCAAGAGAAGAAATTTCTTTTTGATGTGAGGGATTACGATTGGGAAGAGCCATTTTTGTTTAAGAGGTGTGGAGATGGGCTAATTAGGAGATGTTTAGCTGATGAAGAGGTAGGGGATGTCATTAGAGATTGCCATTCTTCATTTTATGGGGGTCATATGAGTGTTACAAAGACTGCAGAAAAAGTTCGCCAAGTAGGGTTCTTTTGGCCACATATGTTTAGAGATGTAAGAAAGTTTGTAAATGCATGTGATAGGTGTCAAAGGATGGAAAATATCTCAAAAAGAGATGAAATGCCCCTCTAAAACATATTGGAGGTGGAACTATTTGATGTGTGGGGCATTTACTTTATAGGACCCTTTCTATCATCCTTTGGACACAAGTACATTTTAGTTGGGGCAGATTATGTGAGCAAATGGGTTGAAGCTATACCATCTCCAACTAATGATGTTAGATTTGTGATCAAATTCCTTAAGAAGTACATTTTTACAAAATTTGGTGCTCCACGTGCCATTATAAGTGATGGAGGTTCTCATTTTTGCAACCATCAATTTGAGAGATTATTACAAAAATATGGAGTAAAGCACAAGGTTGTAACACCCTACCATCCACAAACTAGTGGTTAAGTGGAGATTTCAAATAGAGAGTTGAAAAGAATTCTTGAGAAAACAGTGAACAATTCAAGGAAAGATTGGTCATTAAAGTTAGATGAAGCTCTTTGGGCCTATAGGACAGCTTTTAAAACTCCCATTGGCACCACCCCTTTTAGATTGGTTTATGGGAAAGCTTGTCATTTACCTTTGGAGTTGGAGCATAGAGCATATTGGGCCATAAGGACACTAAATTTTGACTTAAAGAATGCAGGAGAATAGAGAATGTTGCAATTAAATGAACTTGAGGAACTTAGATTGGATGCTTATGAAAATGCCAAGCTTTACAAGGAAAGAATTAAGAGATGGCATGATAAGCATATTAGGAGGGAAGAATTTCAAAAAGGAGATGTAGTTCTCTTATATAATTCTATATTAAAGTTATTTCCCGGAAAATTAAAGTAAAGATGGTCAGGGCCTTACACTGTTACAAAAGTATATCCATATGGAGCTGTGGAGATAGGGAATGAAATCTCAGGTACTTTTAAAGTCAATGGGCAAAGATTAAAGCACTACATTTTTGGAGAACCCACACAAAAAGTTATAGAGATTTCATGGCTTAGCTCCCCAACTGGGGATATTTAGGTGATTTGGAGTGGAAGGTCAAGCTTAAGACCTTAAATAAGCGCTTCTTGGGAGGCAACCCAAGCGTATCCTTTTATAGTTTATTAATTTTCCATTTCATTTCATTTTAGTTTTTACCCTCATAAAACTCAAAAATGACATTTGTTTATCTTTTGTAGGTCATTCATGAAGATTGGGCAAATTGAAACTTGTAGCAAAAGGAAAGAATTGAGAAGGAACAAGTATGAAGCAAATTTCTGCATTTTATCCAGTCCCTATGAACAGTAACACTTTTAAACTTATGCTAAACTGCTGATATTGAAATCTACTTGATAGCACATGTCTGATTTTGTGTCTTGTGTAAATTTTTGTGAAATGCAACTTAAAGGAGGATCAATTTTGATATTTAGGACTGATGTGAGCTTTATTGGAGTGCAAAAATAGTATTTGTTGAGTTTTACCTTTTAGTGTATATATAGTTTTTGTAGTTTGTTAGAATTTGCATGTTTTTGTTTGAGTCACTATTTATGTTACTGTTCATGCTACTGTTCATGCTGCTTAAGAGGTCAATCTTTATATCTTTTCTGCAATTTTTGAATGCTTGGAATCTGTCTCAAATGTTGTTGAAAATGTGCTTTGGGTATAAGCTTAGGAATAAGACCATTTCATTAAGTTTGCAAAGGGTAATCACAATCCATGCCTAATTTGAGCTATTTGTCTCTCAATTCCCTCATGGTTGTATTATGTTTGATAAGTTTATGAGAGATGATGAGCTTAAATTCTTCAATTTTATGGTGTTTATGTGTATTTGAGATTTGCTGAGGGTTATGATAGTATTCCATAGCATTTGGACTGTTTTTGGTAAGTGAAATCACAAATTTTCCCAAGACTTGCCGAAACTTGCTCATGATGTTGCTTACCCTAAGTTGTACCCTATGCAACTCCTGCTTAACCCTAAGCAAATTTCTGCTTAACCCTAAGTAACACCAGAATCTTTAGTTCAGCAATTGATATGTGCTTACCCTAAGCTGTACCCTTTGCAATCCATGCTAAACCCCAAGCATCACCCCAAGTCACCAATTCTCTACCCTAAATTTTAAAAGTCCCAAATTTCCACCACTTTTATTCCATTCTCACTCCCGATAAACCAGAGCACTCTCCCACTCCCTCCACCATCTCTTCTGGTTATTCTTGGGAAGTTAAAGAGATTATTCCTACTTATTAAATGGCGAGAACCAAGATTTGGTCTACCCATAAACCTAGAAAATCCATAAAATTTGCTAAATCGAAAATGGCCACTTCTTCACCATCTGCTAGCACAAACCCTACTCTCAGTCCAAGTTCGTTGCTACCACCATAGTTACCACCGAGCACCCCACCGCCACCACAATTGCCTCCACCATCTTCACCACCACTACCCCAAGACCAAACACCCTCCCTCATTCGGCCAACACCCCTCACACCACAAAATAAAGCAGCCATTGAGACACCCATCCTAGCCCCTGCCATAGAAACCCCAATTGAAATACCCATTATCGAAACCCAAATTCAAGAATCGATGCCTGAATATAACACCCCTATGTTCGATAGTGCATTATACTGTTCCGGTGACCAGTGTCTGTCCGAACAGCTAGAATGCCTAGAACTACATTTAAATGTTAGTGAGGAGACATAAAATAATGAAATACAAGAAAAATAAAGGAAAAATAATAGCAATGAAATGTAACCAAGTTAAACGAGCTAGCACCGCAGCGATGGGTGACCGCACGGGGAAGTTACGACGCAAGCAATAGCCGACCCCAGAACTGCAGGGAACCCTCAGAATTTAGTTTCGAGACATAATTAAATACTTATTAAAGTATAAATTTCATTAGAAATATCAAAGAAAAATTAATTAATTAGTACAAAGAAAAACGAGAAATCGAGAAACCAACAAAAATCGGTGTTACAAAAAAATCAGGAGTACAACCAGAGGAGGGGCATTTTGGTCAATTGACACCTAGAGTTGACTTTTGACCTAAATGTCAATGAAAATAAGTGGTATTACATTTTGAAAATTTAATGAAAATGAAATTAAAGATAAAATGTAATTTAAAGGAATTTAAGGCCATAATTGCAATTAATGGAAACCTTAGTTATTATAAAGTTTAATTAGGATGAGTGGAGCACTAAGTGGGATTATATAAACTATTTAAAGACAGATTTTTCCACTAACACTTTATGAATCTTCTTCTTCCTCAAAATAACTTCATTTGGCCGAATGAAATTTCTTCCCAAAATCCCCCATTAACATCCACCTTTGAGCTCTCTCTCACCATGATCCAAGCTTCCATTTGTTAAAGTTCCTTCATTAAAGTTGGAGTACACATCTTGGGCAGCATTTTGGGAGCAAAAAGGGAGACATTTGAAGAGGTTTGACAAGTTCCATTTGAGGTAGATGTCCCATTTTTCTTTATTTCTTTGTTAAAGTTTATGTTGGTGTTGTGGTGAGTTGATTTATGGAAGAAATTTGAAGAAATGGTTGAGTTATGGGACTATCCATTTTTTGGCAGCCATGAGAGTCAAAGATTTTGAGCTTTTCTTATATTAGATTGATGGGTAATGATGTTAATTAGGCCAATTACATGTATTGGTAATTCAATGTTATGTGTATGCTTGAATTAGGTATTTGAAGTGAAGTTGTGAATTGAATATGGCAATTTGAAACATATGTACAATCGGGCAGTTTTGATGTGTGTAAGAGAGCTTTAATTTCATGTATATTAATGTTGATTATGAGTTAATGGAATGTACATTAGTGGTTTTGATCAATGGATTAGGGTTTGAAGGTTTGTATAAGAGTTGGATATTGATTTCATTGAATTTAGTGTAATGGATGTTTACTTAAATAGAATAGCTGCTGGATGTTTAAGTGAATTGAGTATTGTTGGACATTTCATTTCATTAAACTGAGTTGTTGCTGGAAAAATTAACAAATTGAGTTGTGGTTGGACAATCGACCAGAATGAAATGTTAATGGTGTTCATTAGAAGTGCCAATTTTCAAGGCAAAGTATGGTTAGTAAAAACAGTATACATTTTAGGTTATAAATGAAATTGTGTGACTTCAATTGGTATGAGACCAATTGGAGGTGAAACTAGGCACAAAATGTGCCAACTTTCATGAAGGAGGCTTACCTAAATTCTACCTAGAAGGTGACTTGAAAAATGACCAAATCCGAATTAGTGACTTGAAAGCCTGAAAATTGACCAATTGGGCAGCAGTTAGTGTTTTGACCATAACTTACTCATAACAAATCCAATTGACCTGAAATTTTTACCATGACTAGTTTAGACATATATCTACAATTCTTATGAAGACACCAAAGCCCAAAAATGGCCAGAACCAAGCCAAATAGCTTGTACAATTTCAGTACCAAAACTGGCCGAACCAAAAGTGACCTAAAATGACCTAAGCCTACCATTTTAGTGCATTCTGTCCAGCATTGGTAAATTGACCATATCTTGGTCTACACAACTTAGACTGACCTGAAATTTTACCCCGCGTGCAATAAAACATAGACCTACAAGTTTGTAGTTTGGACCAAAACCCAAAAACTGAGGGAACTAGGTCGTCCGACTAGGTCAAAATAGTACACCGAAATCTGATAAATTGCAATAAAATGCAATACACTTGAAAATGAAATTGGTAACATATACAACACTAAAGGGCTATAAAATGTGATATATTGGTAACATTAGAATTAACTCACTTAGAGTGCATCAAGGGTCAACATTATAGGTTGACTAATGAAATGAATTGAAGGGAATAGTACCAAGAAAATTTAAATATTGGATTTTATTATTAGAAAAAAATTCATTGAGTACTGAAACACTTTAAATTGTGTGTTTCAGTTGATAAGAATAATGATAAGCATAAAGAACATTGAGTCAAGGCCTACGAGTGACTCAAATCAGGTTTGTGCACAACTAGTTTTTAACTGATTTTGTTCTGAATATTTCATATGATTAAATGACATATTTTTCTTATATATTATATTTAACAAGCATTGGATTTAATTCAATGATTATTGAAATTGTTATAGTATGTATGAATTCAGCTTTGTGAAATGGTATTTCAATAAGTATTAAGCATTGTTGTGGATTGAATAAAATATATTTTGGAAAATTGTGATAGAACATGTTTTGAATTGTGATTGGCAATTTGCATGGAAAAATGCAAATTTATGATTTGAATTATGATGAGCATAAAAATTATTGGATATTAAAATTGACTTTGAATCGAATTGTATTGTGATTTATGCTCACTAAAAGGATTGTGATATTGTTTTATATCTCACTATAGATGCTTAATTAGGTTATTACCCATCTCTCTCATTTGTTGATAAGACAATGGAGTTAGTTGTGTTTTGATTACCATGGTACGTGCACAGGCTTAGATTCTCCTCTTATTAGAGGTTAGATCTAAGTTTTATGTTATGGCCCTTTCGGAAGATTCATTGTTGTGATTTGTACTGTGCACGATGATTCAACCTCCTCGACCATAGGGAGTTAGAATCTGATTCGACCTCCCTGACCATAGGGAGTTAGAATCACCCCGAAGATGGCCCTTTCGGATTAGTCTTGCATAGTTAGTGAGATAAAGAATAGTTTTTGAGATAAAGAATGGCTTTTGAGATAAAGGATGTTTTTGAATAGTAAAGAATTGTAATTTATATTATGATTTCTGTATAATTGATTTTGTTGGAATTACCTTAAATGGTTAGTTATGATTTGATAAATTGAATTTCGTGATCAAAGTCATTTTATACAAATGATTTATATTATTGGCAATAAATATTTTGAGTTTTGAAATTTGATGAGTATCCAAATTTCTAAATTATTTGTTGTAATTTTTGTTAATGTATATTGTCCTATGTTTTAAATTATAGTTGTGCACCACTGAGTTCACCACTCAGCGATAGCTTTGTATGCTGTCACAGGTGAAAAGAGCATAGAGCAATTAAGTAAGCTTCTTTGAAGAGACATTTAGATCAGCTCCAGGTATATCCATGTACACAGGTTTTGATGTATACATGTAATAATATGCATGTAAATTATTTGAGCAGTTGTATAAAAACTCTTGTAAAATATTTTGGTATGTAAT